>NW_027510505.1:0-33369 GCF_048772815.1 Callospermophilus lateralis | reverse complement strand
GAGAACTAAACTTTGGCATCCAAGTGGGATTGGTGTACTGATCATTACTTGAAAGTATCATGAAGATTGGATGAAAAAATATATGTTGAGATTTCAGGAGACTCTAGTGTGTTGGAAGTTTGGCAACCCCTTTCAGTATAAGTGTTATTCGCCAGTCCCAGCTTTAGGATACAAGAGGAAACAAACCTTAGAGATAGAACGTAGAACTACTTTATTGTGTCAAGTTTCAAGAAGCTAGCACAAACCGTGTTTGATTTAGAGTTCTAACTGCATCTGTCAATATAGGAGAAAACAGAGTGAAACCTATAATTTCGAACTGTTCCTGCAAACGAATGCTACAACCTAGAAGAACAAAACTTGGGCATCCACGTTTGATTGGTGTACTGATCAATACTTGAAAGAATCATGAAGATTGGATGAAAAAATATATGTTGAGATTTCAGGAGACGGTAGTTTTTTGGAAGCTTAACAACGCCTTTCATTGAAAGTGTTATTCGCCGGTCTCTGCTTAAGGCTACATCAAGAGTAAACAAACCTTAGAGATAGAACGTAGAACTACTTTATTGTGTCAAGTTTCAAGAAGCTAGCACAAACCATGTTTGATTTAGAGTTCGAACTACATTTGTCAATATAGGAGAAAACAGAGTGAAACCTAAAAATTCAAACTGTTACTCCAAAAGAATGCTTCAATCTAGGAGAACAAAACTTTGGCATCCAAGTGGGATTGGTGTACTGATCATTACTTGAAAGTATCATGAAGATTGGATGAAAAAATATATGTTGAGATTTAAGGAGACTCTAGTGTGTTGGAAGTTTTGCAACCCCTTTCAGTATAAGTGTTATTCGCCAGTCCCAGCTTTAGGATACAAGAGGAAACAAACCTTAGAGATAGAACCTAGAACTACTTTATTGTGTCAAGTTTCAAGAAGCTAGCACAAACCGTGTTTGATTTAGAGTTCTAACTGCATCTGTCAATATAGGAGAAAACAGAGTGAAACCTATAATTTCTAACTGTTCCTGCAAACGAATGCTACAACCTAGAAGAACAAAACTTGGGCATCCACGTTTGATTGGTGTACTGATCAATACTTGAAAGAATCATGAAGATTGGATGAAAAAATATATGTTGAGATTTCAGGAGACGGTAGTTTTTTGGAAGCTTAACAACGCCTTTCATTGAATGTGTTATTCGCCGGTCTCTGCTTAAGGCTACATCAAGAGGAAACAAACCTTAGAGACAGAACGTAGAACTACTTTATTGTGTCAAGTTTCAAGAAGCTAGCACAAACCATGTTTGATTTAGAGTTCGAACTGCATCTGTCAATATAGGAGAAAACAGAGTGAAAACTAAAAATTCAAGCTGTTACTGCAAACGAATGCTTCAACCTAGGAGAACGAAACTTGAACATCCACGTTTTATTGGTGTACTGCTCATTACTTGAAATTATCATGAAGGTGGGAAAAAAAATATGTTGAGATTTCAGGAGACTGTAGTATTTTGGCAGCCTAACAACACTTTCCATTGAATATGTCTTTCCTCAGTCTCTGCTTAGGTCTAAATCCAGAAAAAACAAAAAATAAAAATAGAATGTAGAACTACTTTACTGTTTCAAGTTTCATGAAGCTAGCAGAAACCGTGTTTGATTTAGAGTTCGAAATATATTTGTCAATATAGGAGAAAACAGAGTGAAACCTAACAATTCAAACTGTTACTCCAAAAGAATGCTTCAATCTAGGAGAACTAAACTTTGGCATCCAAGTGGGATTGGTGTACTGATCATTACTTGAAAGTATCATGAAGATAGGATGAAAAAATATATGTTGAGATTTCAGGAGACTCTAGTGTGTTGGAAGTTAGGAAACCCCTTTCAGTATAAGTGTTATTCGCCAGTCCCAGCTTTAGGATACAAGAGGAAACAAACCTTAGAGATAGAACATAGAACTACTTTATCGTGTCAAGTTTCAAGAAGCTAGCACAAACCGTGTTTGATTTAGAGTTCTAACTGCATCTGTCAATATAGGAGAAAACAGAGTGAAAACTATAATTTCTAACTGTTCCTGCAAACGAATGCTACAACCTAGAAGAACAAAACTTGGGCACCCATTTTGATTGGTGTACTGATCAATACTTGAAAGAATCATGAAGATTGGATGAAAAAATATATGTTGAGATTTCAGGAGACGGTAGTTTTTTGGAAGCTTAACAATGCCTTTCATTGAAAGTGTTATTCGCCAGTCTCTGCTTAAGGCTACATCAAGAGGAAACAAACCGTAGAGATAGAACGTAGAACTACTTTATTGTGTCAAGTTTCAAGAAGCTAGCACAAACCATGTTTGATTTAGAGTTCCAACTGCATTCGTCAATATAGGAGAAAACAGAGTGAAAACTAATAATTCAAACTGTTACTGCAAACGAATGCTTCAACCTAGGAGACGGAACTGGAACATCCACGTTTTATTGGTGTACTGCTCATTACTTGAAATTATCATGAAGGTCGGAAAAAAAAATATGTTGAGATTTCAGGAGCCTGTAGTATTTTGGCAGCCTAACAACGCCTTTCATTGAATGTGTCTTTCGTCAGTCTCTGCTTAGGTCTACATCCAGAGGAAACAAAAAGTAAAAATAGAATGTAGAACTACTTTACTGTTTCAAGTTTCAAGAAGCTAGCACAAACCGTGTTTGATTTAGAGTTCGAACTACATTTGTCAATATAGGAGAAAACAGAGTGAAACCTAAAAATTCAAACTGTTAGTCCAAAAGAATGCTTCAATCTAGGAGAACTAAACTTTGGCATCCAAGTGGGATTGGTGTACTGATCATTACTTGAAAGTATCATGAAGATTGGATGAAAAAATATATGTTGAGATTTCACGAGACTCTAGTGTGTGGGAAGTTTGGCAACCCCTTTCAGTATAAGTGTTATTCGCCAGTCCCAGCTTTAGTATACAAGAGGAAACAAACCTTAGTGATAGAACGTAGAACTACTTTATTGTTTCAAGTTTCAAGAAGCTAGCACAAACCGTGTTTGATTTAGAGTTCTAACTGCATCTGTCAATATAGGAGAAAACAGAGTGAAACCTATAATTTCTAACTGTTCCTGCAATCGAATGCTACAACCTAGAAGAACAAAACTTGGGCATCCACGTTTGATTGGTGTACTGATCAATACTTGAAAGAATCATGAGGATTGGATGAAAAAATATATGTTGAGATTTCAGGAGACGGTAGTTTTTTGGAAGCTTAACAACGCCTTTCATTGAAAGTGTTATTCGCCAGTCTCTGCTTAAGGCTACATCAAGAGGAAACAAAACTTAAAGATAGAACGTTGAACTACTTTATTGTTTCAAGTTTCAAGAAGCTAGCACAAACCATGTTTGATTTAGAGTTCAAACTGCTTCTGTCAATATAGGAGAAAACAGAGTGAAAACTAAAAATTCAAACTGTTACTGCAAACGAATGCTTCAACCTAGGAGAACGGAACTTGAACATCCACGTTCTATTGGTGTACTGCTCATTACTTGAAATTATCATGAAGGTCGGAAAAAATAATATGTTGAGATTTCAGGAGCCTGTAGTATTTTGGCAGCCTAACAACGCCTTTCATTGAATGTGTCTTTCGTCAGTCTCTGCTTAGGTCTACATCCAGAGGAAACAAAAAATAAAAATAGAATGTAGAACTACTTTACTGTTTCAAGTTTCAAGAAGCTAGCACAAACCGTGTTTGATTTAGAGTTCGAACTACATTTGTCAATATAGGAGAAAACAGAGTGAAAACTAAAAATTCAAACTGTTACTCCAAAAGAATTCTTCAATCTAGGAGAACTAAACTTTGGCATCCAAGTGGGATTGGTGTACTGATCATTACTTGAAAGTATCATGAAGATTGGATGAAAAAATATATGTTGAGATTTCAGGAGACTCTAGTGTGTTGGAAGTTTGGCAACCCCTTTCAGTATAAGTGTTATTTGCCGGTCCCAGCTTTAGGATACAAGAGGAAACAAACCTTAGAGATAGAACGTAGAACTACTTTATTGTGTCAAGTTTCAAGAAGCTAGCACAAACCGTGTTTGATTTAGAGTTCTAACTGCATCTGTCAATATAGGAGAAAACAGAGTGAAACCTATAATTTCGAACTGTTCCTGCAAACGAATGCTACAACCTAGAAGAACAAAACTTGTGCATCCACGTTTGATTGGTGTACTGGTCAATACTTGAAAGAATCATGAAGATTGGATGAAAAAATATATGTTGAGATTTCAGGAGACGGTAATTTTTTGGAAGCTTAACAACGCCTTTCATTGAAAGTGTTATTCGCTGGTCTCTGCATAAGGCTACATCAAGAGTAAACAAACCTTAGAGATAGAACGTAGAACTACTTTATTGTGTCAAGTTTCAAGAAGCTAGCACAAACCATGTTTGATTTAGAGTTCGAACTACATTTGTCAATATAGGAGAAAACAGAGTGAAACCTAAAAATTCAAACTGTTACTCCAAAAGAATGCTTCAATCTAGGAGAACAAAACTTTGGCATCCAAGTTGGATTGGTGTACTGATCATTACTTGAAAGTATCATGAAGATTGGATGAAAAAATATATGTTGAGATTTAAGGAGACTCTAGTGTGTTGGAAGTTTTGCAACCCCTTTCAGTATAAGTGTTATTCGCCAGTCCCAGCTTTAGGATACAAGAGGAAACAAACCTTAGAGATAGAACCTAGAACTACTTTATTGTGTCAAGTTTCAAGAAGCTAGCACAAACCGTGTTTGATTTAGAGTTCTAACTGCATCTGTCAATATAGGAGAAAACAGAGTGAAACCTATAATTTCTAACTGTTCCTGCAAACGAATGCTACAACCTAGAAGAACAAAACTTGGGCATCCACGTTTGATTGGTGTACTGATCAATACTTGAAAGAATCATGAAGATTGGATGAAAAAATATATGTTGATATTTCAGGAGACGGTAGTTTTTTGGAAGCTTAACAACGCCTTTCATTGAATGTGTTATTCGCCGGTCTCTGCTTAAGGCTACATCAAGAGGAAACAAACCTTAGAGACAGAACGTAGAACTACTTTATTGTGTCAAGTTTCAAGAAGCTAGCACAAACCGTGTTTGATTTAGAGTTCTAACTGCATCTGTCAATATAGGAGAAAACAGAGTGAAACCTAAAAATTCAAACTGTTACTCCAAAAGAATGCTTCAATCTAGGAGAACTAAACTTTGGCATCCAAGTGGGATTGGTGTACTGATCATTACTTGAAAGTATCATGAAGATTGGATGAAAAAATATATGTTGAGTTTTCAGGAGACTCTAGTGTGTTGGAAGTTTGGCAACCCCTTTCAGTATAAGTGTTATTCGCCAGTCCCAGCTTTCGGATACAAGAGGAAACAAACCTGAGTGATAGAACGTAGAAGTACTTTATTGTGTCAAGTTTCAAGAAGCTAGCACAAACCGTGTTTGATTTAGAGTTCTAACTGCATCTGTCAATATAGGAGAAAACAGAGTGAAAACTAAAAATTCAAACTGTTACTGCAAACGAATGCATCATCCTAGGAGAACGAAACTTGAACATCCACGTTTTATTGGTGTACTGCTCATTACTTGAAATTATCATGAAGGTCGGAAAAAAAAATATGTTGAGATTTCAGGAGACTGTAGTATTTTGGCAGCCTAACAACGCTTTTCATTGAATGTGTCTTTCGTCAGTCTCTGCTTACGTCTACATCCAGAGGAAACAAAAAATAAAAATAGAATGTAGAACTACTTTACTGATTCAAGTTTCAAGAAGCTAGCACAAACCGTGTTTGATTTAGAGTTCGAACTACATTTGTCAATATAGGAGAAAACAGAGTGAAACCTAAATTTTCAAACTGTTACTCCAAAAGAATGCTTCAATCTAGGAGAACTAAACTTTGGCATCCAAGTGGGATTGGTGTACTGATCATTACTTGAAAGTATCATGAAGATTGGATGAAAAAATATATGCTGAAATTTCAGGAGACTCTAGTGTGTTGGAAGTTTGGCAACCCCTTTCAGTATAAGTGTTATTCGCCAGTCCCAGCTTTAGGATACAAGAGGAAACAAACCTTAGAGATAGAACGTAGAACTACTTTATTGTGTCAAGTTTCAAGAAGCTAGCACAAACCGTGTTTGATTTAGAGTTCTAACTGCATCTGTCAATATAGGAGAAAACAGAATGAAACCTATAATTTCTAACTGTTCCTGCAAACGAATGCTACAACCTAGAAGAACAAAACTTGGGCATCCACGTTTGATTGGTGTACAGATCAATACTTGAAAGAATCATGAAGATTGGATGAAAAAATGTATGTTGAGATTTCAGGAGACGGTAGTTTTTTGGAAGCTTAAAAACGCCTTTCATTGAAAGTGTTATTCGCCAGTCTCTGCTTAAGGCTACATCAAGAGGAAACAAACCTTAGAGATAGAACGTAGAACTACTTTATTGTGTCAAGTTTCAAGAAGCTAGCACAAACCATGTTTGATTTAGAGTTCGAACTGCATCTGTCAATATAGGAGAAAACAGAGTGAAAACTAAAAATTCAAACACTTACTGCAAACGAATGCTTCAAGCTAGGAGAACGAAACTTGAACATCCACGTTTTATTGGTGTACTGCTGATTACATGAAATTATCATGAAGGTAGGAAAAGAAAATATGTTGAGATTTCAGGAGACTGTAGTATTTTGGCAGCCTAACAACGCCTTTCATTGAATGTGTCTTTCGTCAGTCTCTGCTTAGGTCTACATCCAGAGGAAACAAGAAATAAAAATAGAATGTAGAACTACTTTACTGTTTCAAGTTTGAAGAAGCTAGCACAAACCCTGTTTGATTTAGAGTTCGAACTACATTTGTCAATATAGGAGAAAACAGAGTGAAACCTAAAAATTCAAACTGTTACTCCAAAAGAATGCTTCAATCTAGGAGAACTAAACTTTGGCATCCAAGTGGGATTGGTGTTCTGATCATTACTTGAAAGTATCATGAAGATTGGATGAAAAAATATATGTTGAGATTTCAGGAGACTCTAGTGTGTTGGAAGTTTGGCAACCCCTTTCAGTATAAGTGTTATTCGCCAGTCCCAGCTTTAGGATACAAGAGGAAACAAACCTTAGAGATAGAACGTAGAACTACTTTATTGTGTCAAGTTTCAAGAAGCTAGCACAAACCATGTTTGATTTAGAGTTCGAACTGCATCTGTCAATATAGGAGAAAACAGAGTGAAAACTAAAAATTCAAACTGTTACTGCAAACGAATGCTTCAAGCTAGGAGAACGAAACTTGAACATCCACGTTTTATTGGTGTACTGCTGATTACATGAAATTATCATGAAGGTCGTAAAAGAAAATATGTTGAGATTTCAGGAGACTGTAGTATTTTGGCAGCCTAACAACGCCTTTCATTGAATGTGTCTTTCGTCAGTCTCTGCTTAGGTCTACATCCAGAGGAAACAAAAAATAAAAATAGAATGTAGAACTACTTTACTGTTTCAAGTTTCAAGAAGCTAGCACAAACCGTGTTTGATTTAGAGTTCGAACTACATTTGTCAATATAGGAGAAAACAGAGTGAAACCTAAAAATTCAAACTGTTACTCCAAAAGAATGCTTCAATCTAGAGAACTAAACTTTGGCATCCAAGTGGGATTGGTGTATCTGATCATTACTTGAAAGTATCATGAAGATTGGATGAAAAAATATATGTTGAGATTTCACGAGACTCTAGTATGTTTGAAGTTTGGCAACCCCTTTCAGAATAATTGTTATTCGCCAGTCCCAGCTTTAGGATATAAGAGGAAACAAACCTTAGAGATAGAACGTAGAACTACTTTATTGTGTCAAGTTTCAAGAAGCTAGCACAAACCGAGTTTGATTTAGAGTACTAACTGCATCTGTCAATATAGGAGAAAACAGAGTGAAACCTATAATTTATAACTGTTCCTGCAAACGAATGCTACAACCTAGAAGAACAAAACTTGGGCATCCACGTTTGGTTGGTGTACTGATCAATAATTGAAAGAATCATGAAGATTGGATGAAAAAATGTATGTTGAGATTTCAGGAGACTGTAGTTTTTTGGAAGCTTAACAACGCCTTTCATTGAAAGTGTTATTCGCCAGTCTCTGCTTAATGCTACATCAAGAGGAAACAAACCTTAGAGATAGAACGTAGAACTACTTTATTGTGTCAAGTTTCAAGAAGCTAGCACAAACCATGTTTGATTTAGAGTTCGAACTGCATCTGTCAATATAGGAGAAAACAGAGTGAAAACTAAAAATTCAAACTGTTACTGCAAACGAATGCTTCAAGCTAGGAGAACGAAACTTGAACATCCACGTTTTATTGGTGTACTGCTGATTACTTGAAATTATCATGAAGTTCGGAAAAAAAAATATGTTGAGATTTCAGGAGACTGTAGTATTTTGGCAGCCTAACAACGCCTTTCATTGAATGTGTCTTTCCTCAGTCTCTGCTTAGGTCTACATCCAGAGGAAACAAAAAATAAAAATAGAATGTAGAACTACTTTACTGTTTCAAGTTTCAAGAAGCTAGCACAAACCGTGTTTGATTTAGAGTTCGAGCTACATTTGTCAATATAGGAGAAAACAGAGTGAAACGTAAAAATTCAAACTGTTACTCCAAAAGAATGCTTCAATCTAGGAGAACTAAACTTTGGCATCCAAGTGGGATTTGTGTACTGATCATTACTTGAAAGTATCATGAAGATTGGATGAAAAAATATATGTTGAGATTTCAGGAGACTCTAGTGTGTTGGAAGTTTGGCAACCCCTTTCAGTATAAGTGTTATTCGCCAATCCCAGCTTTAGGATACAAGAGGAAACAAACCTTAGTGATAGAACGTAGAAGTACTTTATGGTGTCAAGTTTCAAGAAGCTAGGACAAACCGTGTTTGATTTAGAGTTCTAACTGCATCTGTCAATATAGGAGAAAACAGAGTGAAACCTATAATTTCTAACTGTTCCTGCAAACGAATGCTACAACCTAGAAGAACAAAATTTGGGCATCCACGTTTGATTGGTGTACTGATCAATACTTCAATAAATCATGAAGATTGGATGAAAAAATATATGTTGAGATTTTAGGAGACGGTAGTTTTTTGGAAGCTTAACAACGCATTTCATTGAAAGTGTTATTCGCCAGTCTCTGCTTAAGGCTACATCATGAGGAAACAAACCTTAGAGATAGAACGTGGAACTACTTTATTGTGTCAAGTTTCAAGAAGCTAGCACAAACCATGTTTGATTTAGAGTTCGAACTGCATCTGTCAATATTGGACAAAACAGAGTGAAAACTAAAAATTCAAACTGTTACTGCAAACGAATGCTTCAAGCTAGGAGAACGAAACTTGAACATCCACGTTTTATTGGTGTACTGCTGATTACTTGAAATCATCATGAAGGTCGGAAAAAAAATATGTTGAGATTTCAGGAGACTGCAGTATTTTGGCAGCCTAACTACGCCTTTCATTGAATGTGTCTTTCGTCAGTCTCTGCTTAGGTCTACATCCAGAGGAAACAAAAAATAAAAATAGAATGTAGAACTACTTTACTGTTTCAAGTTTCAAGAAGCTAGCACAAACCGTGTTTGATTTAGAGTTCGAGCTACATTTGTCTATATAGGAGAAAACAGAGTGAAAACTAAAAATTCAAACTGTTACAACAAAAGAATGCTTCAATCTAGGAGAACTAAACTTGGCATCCAAGTGGGATTGGTGTACTGATCATTACTTGAAAGTATCATGAAGATTGGATGAAAAAATATATGTTGAGATTTCAGGAGACTCTAGTGTGTTGGAAGTTTGGCAACCCCTTTCAGTATAAGTGTTATTCGCCAGTCCCAGCTTTAGGATACAAGAGGAAACAAACCTTAGTGATAGAACGTAGAAGTACTTTATGGTGTCAAGTTTCAAGAAGCTAGCACAAACCGTGTTTGATTTAGAGTTCTAACTGCATCTGTCAATATAGGAGAAAACAGAGTGAAACCTATAATTTCTAACTGTTCCTGCAAACGAATGCTACAACCTAGAAGAACAAAACTTGGGCATCCACGTTTGATTGGTGTACTGATCAATACTTGAAAGAATCATGAAGATTGGATGAAAAAATGTATGTTGAGATTTCAGGAGACGGTAGTTTTTTGGAAGCTTAACAACGCCGTTCATTGAAAGTGTTATTCGCCAGTCTCTGCTTAAGGCTACATCAAGAGGAAACAACCTTAGAGATAGAACGTAGAACTAATATATTGTGTCAAGTTTCAAGAAGCTAGCACAAACCATGTTTGATTTAGAGTTCGAACTGCATCTGTCAATATAGGAGAAAACAGAGTGAAAACTAAAAATTCAAACTGTTACTGCAAACGAATGCTTCAACCTAGGAGAACGGAACTTGAACATCCACGTTTTATTGGTGTACTGCTCATTACTTGAAATTATCATGAAGGTCGGAAAACAATATGTTGAGATTTCAGGAGCCTGTAGTATTTTGGCAGCCTAACAACGCCTTTCATTGAAAGTGTCTTTCGTCAGTCTCTGCTTAGGTCTACATCCAGAGGAAACAAAAAGTAAAAATAGAATGTAGAACTACTTTACTGTTTCAAGTTTCAAGAAGCTAGCACAAACCGTGTTTGATTTAGAGTTCGAACTACATTTGTCAATATAGGAGAAAACAGAGTGAAACCTAAAAATTCAAACATTTACTCCAAAAGAATGCTTCAATCTAGGAGAACTAAACTTTGGCATCCAAGTGGGATTGGTGTACTGATCATTACTTGAAAGTATCATGAAGATTGGATGAAAAAATATATGTTGAGATTTCACGAGACTCTAGTGTGTTGGAAGTTTGGCAAATCCTTTCAGTATAAGTGTTATTCGCCAGTCCCAGCTTTAGGATACAAGAGGAAACAAACCTTAGAGATAGAACGTAGAACTACTTTATTGTGTCAAGTTTCAAGAAGCTAGCACAAACCGTGTTTGATTTAGAGTTCTAACTGCATCTGTCAATATAGGAGAAAACAGAGTGAAACCTATAATTTCTAACTGTTCCTGCAAACGAATGCTACAACCCTAGAAGAACAAAACTTGGGCATCCACGTTTGATTGGTGTACTGATCAATACTTGAAGGAATCATGAAGATTGGATGAAAAAATGTATGTTGAGATTTTAGGAGACGGTAGTTTTTTGGAAGCTTAACAACGCCTTTCATTGAAAGTGTTATTCGCCAGTCTCTACTTAAGGCTACATCAAGAGGAAACAAACCTTAGAGATAGAACGTAGAACAACTTTATTGTGTCAAGTTTCAAGAAGCTAGCACAAACCATGTTTGATTTAGAGTTCGAACTGCATCTGTCAATATAGGAGAAAACAGAGTGAAAACTAAAAATTCAAACTGTTACTGCAAACGAATGCTTCAAGCTAGGAGAACGAAACTTGAACATCCACGTTTTATTGGTGTACTGCTGATTACTTGAAATTATCATGAAGTTCGGAAAAAAAAAATATGTTGAGATTTCAGGAGACTGTAGTATTTTGGCAGCCTAACAACGCCTTTCATTGAATGTGTCTTTCCTCAGTCTCTGCTTAGGTCTACATCCAGAGGAAACAAAAAATAAAAATAGAATGTAGAACTACTTTACTGTTTCAAGTTTCAAGAAGCTAGCACAAACCGTGTTTGATTTAGAGTTCGAGCTACATTTGTCAATATAGGAGAAAACAGAGTGAAACGTAAAAATTCAAACTGTTACTCCAAAAGAATGCTTCAATCTAGGAGAACTAAACTTTGGCATCCAAGTGGGATTTGTGTACTGATCATTACTTGAAAGTATCATGAAGATTGGATGAAAAAATATATGTTGAGATTTCAGGAGACTCTAGTGTGTTGGAAGTTTGGCAACCCCTTTCAGTATAAGTGTTATTCGCCAATCCCAGCTTTAGGATACAAGAGGAAACAAACCTTAGTGATAGAACGTAGAAGTACTTTATGGTGTCAAGTTTCAAGAAGCTAGGACAAACCGTGTTTGATTTAGAGTTCTAACTGCATCTGTCAATATAGGAGAAAACAGAGTGAAACCTATAATTTCTAACTGTTCCTGCAAACGAATGCTACAACCTAGAAGAACAAAATTTGGGCATCCACGTTTGATTGGTGTACTGATCAATACTTCAATAAATCATGAAGATTGGATGAAAAAATATATGTTGAGATTTAAGGAGACGGTAGTTTTTTGGAAGCTTAACAACGCATTTCATTGAAAGTGTTATTCGCCAGTCTCTGCTTAAGGCTACATCATGAGGAAACAAACCTTAGAGATAGAACGTGGAACTACTTTATTGTGTCAAGTTTCAAGAAGCTATCACAAACCATGTTTGATTTAGAGTTCGAACAGCATCTGTCAATATAGGAGAAAACAGAGTGAAAAATAAAAATTCAAACTGTTACTGCAAACGAATGCTTCAACCTAGGAGAACGGAACTTGAACATCCACGTTTTATTGGTGTACTGCTAATTACTTGAAATTATCATGAAGGTCGGAAAAAAAAAATATGTTGAGATTTCAGGAGCCTGTAGTATTTTGGCAGCCTAACAACGCCTTTCATTGAATGTGTCTTTCGTCAGTCTCTGCTTAGGTCTACATCCAGAGGAAACAAAAAATAAAAATAGAATGTAGAACTACTTTACTGTTTCAAGTTTCAAGAAGCTAGCACAAACCGTGTTTGATTTAGAGTTCGAACTACATTTGTCAATATAGGAGAAAACAGAGTGAAACCTAAAAATTCAAACTGTTACTCCAAAAGAATGCTTCAATCTAGGAGAACTAAACTTTGGCATCCAAGTGGGATTGGTGTACTGATCATTACTTGGAACTATCATGAAGATTGGATGAAAAAATATATGTTGAGATTTCACGAGACTCTAGTGTGTTGGAAGTTTGGCAAATCCTTTCAGTATAAGTGTTATTCGCCAGTCCCAGCTTTAGGATACACGAGGAAACAAACCTTAGAGATAGAACGTAGAACTACTTTATTGTGTCAAGTTTCAAGAAGCTAGCACAAACCGTGTTTGATTTAGAGTTCTAAATGCATCTGTCAATATAGGAGAAAACAGAGTGAAACCTATAATTTCTAACTGTTCCTGCAAACGAATGCTACAACCTAGAGGAACAAAACTTGGGCATCCACGTTTGATTGGTGTACTGATCAATACTTGAAAGAATCATGAAGATTGGATGAAAAAATGTATGTTGAGATTTCAGGAGACGGTAGTTTTTTGGAAGCTTAACAACGCCTTTCATTGAAAGTGTTATTCGCCAGTCTCTACTTAAGGCTACATCAAGAGGAAACAAACCTTAGAGATAGAACGTAGAACAACTTTATTGTGTCAAGTTTCAAGAAGCTAGCACAAACCATGTTTGATTTAGAGTTCGAACTGCATCTGTCAATATTGGAGAAAACAGAGTGAAAACTAAAAATTCAAACTGTTACTGCAAACGAATGCTTCAACCTAGGAGAACGGAACTTGAACATTCACGTTTTATTGGTGTACTGCTCATTACTTGAAATTATCATGAAGGTCGGAAAAAAAAAATTTGTTGAGATTTCAGGAGACTGTAGTATTTTGGCAGCCTAACAACGCCTTTCATTGAATGTGTCTTTCGTCAGTCTCTTCTTAGGTCTACATCCAGAGGAAACAAAAAATAAATATAGAATGTAGAACTACTTTACTGTTTCAAGTTTCAAGAAGCTAGCACAAACCGTGTTTGATTTAGAGTTCGAGCTACATTTGTCTATATAGGAGAAAACAGAGTGAAAACTAAAAATTCAAACTGTTAATCCAAAAGAATGCTTCAATCTAGGAGAACTAAACTTTGGCATCCAAGTGGGATTTGTGTACTGATCATTACTTGAAAGTATCATGAAGATTGGATGAAAAAATATATGTTGAGATTTCAGGAGACTCTAGTGTGTTGGAAGTTTGGCAACCCCTTTCAGTATAAGTGTTATTCGCCAATCCCAACTTTAGGATACAAGAGGAAACAAACCTTAGTGATAGAATGTAGAAGTACTTTATGGTGTCAAGTTTCAAGAAGCTAGCACAAACCGTGTTTGATTTAGAGTTCTAACTGCATCTGTCAATATAGGAGAAAACAGAGTGAAACCTATAATTTCTAACTGTTCCTGCAAACGAATGCTACAACCTAGAAGAACAAAACTTGGGCATCCACGTTTGATTGGTGTACTGATCAATACTTGAAAGAATCATGAAGATTGGATGAAAAAATATATGTTGAGATTTCAGGAGACGGTAGTTTTTTGGAAGCTTAACAACGCCTTTCATTGAAAGTGTTATTCGCCAGTCTCTACTTAAGGCTACATCATGAGGAAACAAACCTTAGAGATAGAACGTGGAACTACTTTATTGTGTCAAGTTTCAAGAAGCTAGCACAAACCATGTTTGATTTAGAGTTCGAACTGCATCTGTCAATATAGGAGAAAATAGAGTGAAAACTAAAAATTCAAACTGTTACTGCAAATGAATGCTTCAACCTAGGAGAACGGAACTTGAACATCCACGTTTTATTGGTGTACTGCTCATTACTTGAAATTATCATGAAGGTCGGAAAAAAAAATATGTTGACATTTCAGGAGCCTGTAGTATTTTGGCAGCCTAACAACGCCTTTCATTGAATGTGTCTTTCGTCAGTCTCTGCTTAGGTCTACATCCAGAGGAAACAAAAAATAAAAATAGAATGTAGAACTACTTTACTGTTTCAAGTTTCAAGAAGCTAGCACAAACCGTGTTTGATTTAGAGTTCGAACTACATTTGTCAATATAGGAGAAAACAGAGTGAAACCTAAAAATTCAAACTGTTACTCCAAAAGAATGCTTCAATCTAGGAGAACTAAACTTTGGCATCCAAGTGGGATTGGTGTACTGATCATTACTTGAAAGTATCATGAAGATTGGATGAAAAAATATATGTTGAGATTTCAGGAGACTCTAGTGTGTTGGAAGTTTGGCAACCCCTTTCAGTATAAGTGTTATTCGCCAATCCCAACTTTAGGATACAAGAGGAAACAAACCTTAGTGATAGCATGTAGAAGTACTTTATGGTGTCAAGTTTCAAGAAGCTAGCACAAACCGTGTTTGATTTAGAGTTCTAACTGCATCTGTCAATATAGGAGAAAACAGAGTGAAACCTATAATTTCTAACTGTTCCTGCAAACGAATGCTACAACCTAGAAGAACAAAACTTGGGCATCCACGTTTGATTGGTGTACTGATCAATACTTGAAAGAATCATGAAGATTGGATGAAAAAATATATGTTGAGATTTCAGGAGACGGTAGTTTTTTGGAAGCTTAACAACGCCTTTCATTGAAAGTGTTATTCGCCAGTCTCTGCTTAAGGCTACATCATGAGGAAACAAACCTTAGAGATAGAACGTGGAACTACTTTATTGTGTCAAGTTTCAAGAAGCTAGCACAAACCATGTTTGATTTAGAGTTCGAACTGCATCTGTCAATATAGGAGAAAATAGAGTGAAAACTAAAAATTCAAACTGTTACTGCAAACGAATGCTTCAACCTAGGAGAACGGAACTTGAACATCCACGTTTTATTGGTGTACTGCTCATTACTTGAAATTATCATGAAGGTCGGAAAAAAAAATATGTTGACATTTCAGGAGCCTGTAGTATTTTGGCAGCCTAACAACGCCTTTCATTGAATGTGTCTTTCGTCAGTCTCTGCTTAGGTCTACATCCAGAGGAAACAAAAAATAAAAATAGAATGTAGAACTACTTTACTGTTTCAAGTTTCAAGAAGCTAGCACAAACCGTGTTTGATTTAGAGTTCGAACTACATTTGTCAATATAGGAGAAAACAGAGTGAAACCTAAAAATTCAAACTGTTACTCCAAAAGAATGCTTCAATCTAGGAGAACTAAACTTTGGCATCCAAGTGGGATTGGTGTACTGATCATTACTTGAAACTATCATGAAGATTGGATGAAAAAATATATGTTGAGATTTCACGAGACTCTTGTGTGTTGGACGTTTGGCAAATCCTTTCAGTATAAGTGTTATTCGCCAGTCCCAGCTTTAGGATACAAGAGGAAACAAACCTTAGAGATAGAACGTAGAACTACTTTATTGTGTCAAGTTTCAAGAAGCGAGCACAAACCGTGTTTGATTTAGAGTTCTAACTGCATCTGTCAATATAGGAGAAAACAGAGTGAAACCTATAATTTCTAACTGTTCCTGCAAACGAATGCTACAACCTAGAAGAACAAAACTTGGGCATCCACGTTTGATTGGTGTACTGATCAATACTTGAAAGAATCATGAAGATTGGATGAAAAAATGTATGTTGAGATTTCAGGAGACGGTAGTTTTTTGGAAGCTTAACAACGCCATTCATTGAAAGTGTTATTCGCCAGTCTCTACTTAAGGCTACATCAAGAGGAAACAAACCTTAGAGATAGAACGTAGAACAACTATATTGTGTCAAGTTTCAAGAAGCTAGCACAAACCATGTTTGATTTAGAGTTTGAACTGCATCTGTCAATATAGGAGAAAACAGAGTGAAAACTAAAAATTCAAACTGTTACTGCAAACGAATGCTTCAACCTAGGAGAAAGAAACTTGAACATCCACGTTTTATTGGTGTACTGCTGATTACTTGAAATTATCATGAAGGTCGGAAAAAAAAATATGTTGAGATTTCAGGAGAGTGTAGTATTTTGGCAGCCTAACAACGCCTTTCATTGAATGTGTCTTTCGTCAGTCTCTGCTTAGGTCTACATCCAGAGGAAACAAAAAATAAAAATAGAATGTAGAACTACTTTACTGTTTCAAGTTTCAAGAAGCTAGCACAAACCGTGTTTGATTTAGAGTTCGAACTACATTTGTCAATATAGGAGAAAAGAGAGTGAAACCTAAAAATTCAAACTGTTACTCCAAAAGAATGCTTCAATCTAGGAGAACTAAACTTTGGCATCCAAGTGGGATTGGTGTACTGATCATTACTTGAAAGTATCATGAAGATTGGATGAAAAAATATATGATGAGATTTCAGGAGACTCTAGTGTGTTGGAAGTTTGGCAACCCCTTTCAGTATAAGTGTTATTCGCCAGTCCCAGCTTTAGGATACAAGAGGAAACAAACCTTAGAGATAGAACGTAGAACTACTTTATTGTGTCAAGTTTCAAGAAGCTAGCACAAACCGTGTTTGATTTAGAGTTCTAACTGCATCTGTCAATATAGGAGAAAACAGAGTGAAACCTATAATTTCTAACTGTTCCTGCAAACGAATGCTACAACCTAGAAGAACAAAACTTGGGCATCCACGTTTGATTGGTGTACTGATCAATACTTGAAAGAATCATGAAGATTGGATGAAAAAAATGTATGCTGAGATTTCAGGAGACGGTAGTTTTTTGGAAGCTTAACAACGCCTTTCATTGAAAGTGTTATTCGCCAGTCTCTGCTTAAGGCTACATCAAGAGGAAACAAACCTTAGAGATAGTACGTAGAACTACTTTATTGTGTCAAGTTTCAAGAAGCTAGCACAAACCATGTTTGATTTAGAGTTCGAACTGCATCTGTCAATATAGGAGAAAACAGAGTGAAAACTAAAAATTCAAACTGTTACTGCAAACGAATGCTTCAACCTAGGAGAACGGAACTTGAACATCCACGTTTTATTGGTGTAATGCTCATTACTTGAAATTATCATGAAGGTCGGAAAAAAAAATATGTTGAGATTTCAGGAGACTGTAGTATTTTGGCAGCCTAACAACGCCTTTCATTGAATGTGTCTTTCGTCAGTCTCTGCTTAGGTCTACATCCAGAGGAAACAAAAAATAAAAATAGAATGTAGAACTACTTTACTGTTTCAAGTTTCAAGAAGCTAGCACAAACCGTGTTTGATTTAGAGTTCGAACAACATTTGTCAATATAGGAGAAAACAGAGTGAAAACTAAAAATTCAAACTGTTACTCCAAAAGAATGCTTCAATCTAGGAGAACTAAACTTGGCATCCAAGTGGGATTGGTGTACTGATCATTACTTGAAAGTATCATGAAGATTGGATGAAAAAATATATGTTGAGATTTCAGGAGACTCTAGTGTGTTGGAAGTTTGGCAACCCCTTTCAGTATAAGTGTTATTCGCCAGTCCCAGCTTTAGGATACAAGAGGAAACAAACCTTAGTGATAGAACGTAGAAGTACTTTATGGTGTCAAGTTTCAAGAAGCTAGCACAAACCGTGTTTGATTTAGAGTTCTAACTGCATCTGTCAATATAGGAGAAAACAGAGTGAAACCTATAATTTCTAACAGTTCCTGCAAACGAATGCTACAACCTAGAAGAACAAAACTTGGGCATCCACGTTTGATTGGTGTACTGATCAATACTTGAAAGAATCATGAAGATTGGATGAAAAAATGTATGTTGAGATTTCAGGAGACGGTAGTTTTTTGGAAGCTTAACAACGCCTTTCATTGAAAGTGTTATTCGCCAGTCTCTGCTTAAGGCTACATCAAGAGGAAACAAACCTTAGAGATAGAACGTAGAACTACTTTATTGTGTCAAGTTTCAAGAAGCTAGCACAAACCATGTTTGATTTAGAGTTCGAACTGCATCTGTCAATATAGGAGAAAACAGAGTGAAAACTAAAAATTCAAACTGTTACTGCAAACGAATGCATCAACCTAGGAGAACGAAACTTGAACATCCACGTTTTATTGGTGTACTGCTCATTACTTGAAATCATCATGAATGTCGGAAAAAAAAATATGTAGAGATTTCAGGACACTGTAGTATTTTGGCAGCCTAACAACGCCTTTCATTGAATGTGTCTTTCGTCAGTCTCTGCTTAGGTCTACATCCAGAGGAAACAAAAAATAAAAATAGAATGTAGAACTACAATACTGTTTCAAGTTTCAAAAAGCTAGCACAAACCCTGTTTGATTTAGAGTTCGAACTACATTTGTCAATATAGGAGAAAACAGAGTGAAACCTAAAAATTCAAACTGTTACTCCAAAAGAATGCTTCAATCTAGGAGAACTAAACTTTGGCATCCAAGTGGGATTGGTGTACTGATCATTACTTGAAAGTATCATGAAGATTGGATGAAAAAATATATGTTGAGATTTCACGAGACTCTAGTGTGTTGGAAGTTTGGCAACCCCTTTCAGTATAAGTGTTATTCGCCAGTCCCAGCTTTAGGATATAAGAGGAAACAAACCTTAGAGATAGAACGTAGAACTACTTTATTGTGTCAAGTTTCAAGAAGCTAGCACAAACCGTGTTTGATTTAGAGTTCTAACTGCATCTGTCAATATAGGAGAAAACAGAGTGAAACCTATAATTTCTAACTGTTCCTGCAAACGAATGCTACAACCTAGAATAACAAAACTTGGGCATCCACGTTTGATTGGTGTACTGTTCAATACTTGAAAGAATCATGAAGATTGGATGAAAAAATATATGTTGAGATTTCAGGAGACGGTAGTTTTTTGGAAGCTTAAAACGCCTTTCATTGAAACTGTTATTCACCAGTCTCTGCTTAAGGCTACATCAAGAGGAAACAAACCTTAGAGATAGAACGTAGAACTACTTTATTGTGTCAAGTTTCAAGAAGCTAGCACAAACCATGTTTGATTTAGAGTTCGAACTGCATCTGTCAATATAGGAGAAAACAGAGTGAAAACTAAAAATTCAAACTGTTACTGCAAACGAATGCTTCAACCTAGGAGAATGAAACTTGAACATCCACGTTTTATTTGTGTACTGCTGATTACTTGAAATCATCATGAAGGTCGGAAAAAAAAATATGTAGAGATTTCAGGAGACTGTAGTATTTTGGCAACCTAACAACGCCTTTCATTGAATGTGTCTTTCGACAGTCTCTGCTTAGGTCTACATCCAGAGGAAACAAAAAATAAAAATAGAATGTAGAACTACTTTACTGTTTCATGTTTCAAAAAGCTAGCACAAACCCTGTTTGATTTAGAGTTCGAACTACATTTGTCAATATAGGAGAAAACAGAGTGAAACATAAAAATTCAAACTGTTACTCCAAAAGAATGCTTCAATCTAGGAGAACTAAACTTTGGCATCCATGTGGGATTGGTGTTCTGATCATTACTTGAAAGTATCATGAAGATTGGATGAAAAAATATATGTTGAGATTTCACGAGACTCTAGTGTGTTGGAAATTTGGAAACCCCTTTCTGTATAAGTGTTATTCGCCAGTCCCAGCTTTAGGATACAAGAGGAAACAAACCTTAGAGATAGAACTTAGAACTACTTTATTGTGTCAAGTTTCAAGAAGCTAGCACAAACCGTGTTTGATTTAGAGTTCTAACTGCATCTGTCAATATAGGAGAAAACAGAGTGAAACCTATAATTTCTAACTGTTCCTGCAAACGAATGCTACAACCCAGAAGAACAAAACTTGGGCATCTACGTTTGATTGGTGTACTGATCAATACTTGAAAGAATCATGAAGATTGGATGAAAAAATGTATGTTGAGATTTCAGGAGACGGTAGTTTTTTGGAAGCTTAACAACGCCTTTCATTGAAAGTGTTATTCGCCAGTCTCTGCTTAAGGCTACATCAAGAGGAAACAAACCTTAGAGATAGAACGTAGAACTACTTTATTGTGTCAAGTTTCAAGAAGCTAGCACAAACCATGTTTGATTTAGAGTTCGAACTGCATCTGTCAATATAGGAGAAAACAGAGTGAAAACTAAAAATTCAACCTGTTACTGCAAACGAATGCTTCAACCTAGGAGAACGGAACTTGAACATCCACGTTTTATTGGTGTACTGCTCATTAATTGAAATTATCATGAAGGTCGGAAAAAAAAATATGTTAAGATTTCAGGAGCCTGTAGTATTTTGGCAGCCTTACAAAGCCTTTCATTGAATGTGTCTTTCGTCAGTCTCTGCTTAGGTCTACATCCAGAGGAAACAAAAAGTAAAAATAGAATGTAGAACTACTTTACTGTTTCAAGTTTCAAGAAGCTAGCACAAACCGTGTTTGATTTAGAGTTCGAACTACATTTGTCAATATAGGAGAAAACAGAGTGAAACCTAAAAATTCAAACTGTTACTCCAAAAGAATGCTTCAATCTAGGAGAACTAAACTTTGGCATCCAAGTGGGATTGGTGTACTGATCATTACTTGAAAGTATCATGAAGATTGGATGAAAAAATATATGTTGAGATTTCAGGAAACTCTAGTGTGTTGGAAGTTTGGCAACCCCTTTCAGTATAAGTGTTATTCGCCAGTCCCAGCTTTAGGATACAAGAGGAAACAAACCTTAGAGATAGAACGTAGAAGTACTTTGTTGTGTCAAGTTTCAAGAAGCTAGCACAAACCGTGTTTGATTTAGAGTTCTAACTGCATCTGTCAATATAGGAGAAAACAGAGTGAAACCTATAATTTCTAACTGTTCCTGCAAACGAATGCTACAACCTAGAAGAACAAAACTTGGGCATCCACGTTTGATTGGTGTACTGATCAATACTTGAAAGAATCATGAAGATTGGATGAAAAAATGTATGTTGAGATTTCAGGAGACGGTAGTTTTTTGGAAGCTTAACAAGGCCTTTCATTGAAAGTGTTATTCGCCAGTCTCTGCTTACGGCTACATCAAGAGGAAACAAACCTTAGAGATAGAACGTAGAACTACTTTATTGTGTCAAGTTTCAAGAAGCTAGCACAAACCATGTTTGATATAGAGTTTGAACTGCATCTGTCAATGTAGGAGAAAACAGAGTGAAAACTAAAAATTCAAGCTGTTACTGCAAACGAATGCTTCAACCTAGGAGAACGAAAGTTGAACATCCACGTTTTATTGGTGTACTGCTGATTACTTGAAATTATCATGAAGGTCGGAAAAAAAATATGTAGAGATATCAGGAGACTGTAGTATTTTGGCAGCCTAACAACGCCTTTCATTGAATGTGTCTTTCGTCAGTCTCTGCTTAGGTCTACATCCAGAGGAAACAAAAAATAAAAATAGAATGTAGAACTACTTTACTGTTTCAAGTTTCAAGAAGCTAGCACAAACCGTGTTTGATTTAGAGTTCGAACTACATTTGTCAATATAGGAGAAAACAGAGTGAAACCTAAAAATCCAAACTGTTACTCCAAAAGAATGTTTCAATCTAAGAGAACTAAACTTTGGCATCCATGTGGGATTGGTGTACTGATCATTACTTGAAAGTATCATGAAGATTGGATGAAAAAATATATGTTGAGATTTCAGGAGACTCTAGTGTGTTGGAAGTTTGGCAACCCCTTTCAGTATAAGTGTTATTCGCCAGACCCAGCTTAAGGATACAAGAGGAAACAAACCTTAGAGATAGAACGTAGAACTACTTTACTGTTTCAAGTTTCAAGAAGCTAGCACAAACCGTGTTTGATTTAGAGTTCGAACTACATTTGTCAATATAGGAGAAAACAGAGTGAAACCTAAAAATTCAAACTGTAACTCCAAAAGAATGCTTCAATCTAGGAGAACTAAACTTTGGCATCCAAGTGGGATTGGTGTACTGATCATTACTTGAACGTATCATGAAGATTGGATGAAAAAATATATGTTGAGATTTCACGAGACTCTAGTGTGTTGGAAGTTTATCAACCCCTTTCAGTATAAGTGTTATTCGCCAGTCCCAGCTTTAGGATACAAGAGTAAACAAACCTTAGAGATAAAACGTAGAACTACTTTATTGTGTCAAATTTCAAGAAGCTAGCACAAACCATGTTTGATTTAGAGTTCTAACTGCATCTGTCAATATAGGAGAAAACAGAGTGAAACATATAATTTCTAACTGTTCCTGCAAACGAATGCTACAACCTAGAAGAACAAAACTTGGGCATCCACGTTTGATTGGTGTACTGATCAATACTTGAAAGAATCATGAAGATTGGATGAAAAAATATATGTTGAGATTTCAGAAGACGGTAGTTTTTTGGAAGCTTAACAACACCTTTCATTGAAAGTGTTATTCGCCAGTCTCTGCTTAAGGCTACATCAAGAGAAAACAAACCTTAGAGATAGAACGTAGAACTACTTTGTTGTGTCAAGTTTCAAGAAGCTAGCACAAACCATGTTTGATTTAGAGTTCGAACTGCATCTGTCAATATAGGAGAAAACAGAGTGAAAACTAAAAATTCAAACTGATACTGCAAACGAATGCTTCAACCTAGGAGAACGAAACTTGAACATCCACGTTTTAATGGTGTACTGCTCATTACTTGAAATTATCATGAAGGTCGGAAAAAAAAATATGTTGAGATTTCAGGAGACTGTAGTATTTTGGCAGCCTAACAACGCCTTTCATTGAATGTGTTTTTCGTCAGTCTCTGCTTAGGTCTACATCCAGAGGAAACAAAAAATAAAAATAGAATGTAGAACTACTTTACTGTTTCAAGTTTCAAGAAGCTAGCACAAACCGTGTTTGATTTAGAGTTCGAACTACATTTGTCAATATAGGAGAAAACAGAGTGAAACCTAAAAATTCAAACTGTTACTCCAAAAGAATG
Organism: Callospermophilus lateralis; assembly: GCF_048772815.1. Taxonomy (NCBI): domain Eukaryota; kingdom Metazoa; phylum Chordata; class Mammalia; order Rodentia; family Sciuridae; genus Callospermophilus; species Callospermophilus lateralis. Next base: position 9,771 of record NW_027510505.1, on the reverse strand, counting down.
CTTCAATCTAGGAGAACTAAACTTTGGCATCCAAGTGGGATTCGTGTACTGATCATTACTTGAAAGTATCATGAAGATTGGATGAAAAAATATATGTTGAGATTTCAGGAGACTCTAGTGTGTTGTAAGTTTGGCAACCCCTTTCAGTATAAGTGTTATTCGCCAGTCCCATCTTTAGGATACAAGAGGAAACAAACCTTAGAGATAGAACGTAGAACTACTTTATTGTGTCAAGTTTCAAGAAGCTAGCACACACCGAGTTTGATTTAGAGTTCTAACTGCATCTGTCAATATAGGAGAAAACAGAGTGAAACCTATAATTTCTAACTGTTCCTGCAAACGAATGCTACAACTTAGATGAACAAAACTTGGGCATCAACGTTTGATTGGTGTACTGATCAATACTTGAAAGAATCATGAAGATTGGATGAAAAAATATATGTTGAGATTTCAGGAGACGGTAGTTTTTTGGAAGCTTAACAACGCCTTTCATTGAAAGTGTTATTCGCCAGTCTCTGCTTAATTCTACATCAAGAGGAAACAAACCTTAGAGATAGAACATAGAACAACTTTCTTGTGTCAAGTTTCAAGAAGCTAGCGCAAACCATGTTTGATTTAGAGTTCGAACTGCATCTGTCAATATAGGAGAAAACAGAGTGAAAACTAAAAATTCAAACTGTTACTGCAAACGAATGCTTCAAACTAGGAGAACGAAACTTGAACATCCACGATTTATTGGTGTACTGCTCATTACTTGAAATTATCATGAAGGTCGGAAAAAAAAATATGTTGAGATTTCATGAGGTTGTAGTATTTTGGCAGCCTAACAACGCCTTTCATTGAATGTGTCTTTCGTCAGTCTCTGCTTAGGTCTACATCCAGAAGAAACAAAAAATAAAAATAGAATGTAGAACTACTTTACTGTTTCAAGTTTCAAGAAGCTAGCACAAACCGTGTTTGATTTAGAGTTTGAACTACATTTGTCAATATAGGAGAAAACAGAGTGAAACCTAAAAATTCAAACTGTTACTCCAAAAGAATGCTTCAATCTAGGAGAACTAAACTTTGGCATCCAAGTGGGATTGGTGTACTGATCATTACTTGAAAGTATCATGAAGATTGGATGAAAAAATATATGTTGAGATTTCACGAGACTCTAGTGTGTTGGAAGTTTGGCAACACCTTTCAGTATAAGTGTTATTCGCCAGTCCCAGCTTTAGGATACAAGAGGAAACAAACCGTGGAGATAGAATGTAGAACTACTTCATTGTGTCAAGTTTCAAGAAGCTAGCACAAACCGTGTTTGATTTAGAGTTCTAACTGCATCTGTTAATATAGGAGAAAACAGAGTGAAACCTATAATTTCTAACTGTTCCTGCAAACGAATGTTACAACCTAGAAGAACAAAACTTGCGCATCCACGTTTGATTGGTGTACTGATCAATACTTGAAAGAATCATGAAGATTGGATGAAAAAATATATGTTGAGATTTCAGGAGACGGTTGTTTTTTGGAAGCTTAACAACGCCTTTCATTGAAAGTGTTATTGGCCAGTCTCTGCTTAAGGCTACATCAAGAGGAAACAATCCTTAGAGATAGAACGTAGAACTACTTTATTGTGTCAAGTTTCAAGAAGCTAGCACAAACCATGTTTGATTTAGAGTTCGAACTGCATCTGTCAATATAGGAGAAAACAGAGTGAAAACTAAAAATTCAAGCTGTTACTGCAAACGAATGCTTTAACCTAGGAGAACGAAACTTGAACATCCTCGTTTTATTGGTGTACTGCTCATTACTTGAAATTATCATGAAGGTCGGAAAAAAAATATATTGGGATTTCAGGAGACTGTAGTATTTTGGCAGCCTAACAACGCCTTTCATTGAATGTGTCTTTCGTCAGTCTGTGCTTAGGTCTACATCCAGAGGAAACAAAAAATAAAAATAGAATGTAGAACTACTTTACTGTTTCAAGTTTCAAGAAGCTAGCACAAACCGTGTTTGATTTAGAGTTCGAACTACATTTGTCAATATAGGAGAAAACAGAGTGAAACCTAAAAATTCAAACTGTTACTCCAAAAGAATGCTTCAATCTAGGAGAACTAAACTTTGGCATCCAAGTGGGATTGGTGTACTGATCATTACTTGAAAGTATCATGAAGATTGGATGAAAAAATATATGTTGAGATTTCAGGAGACTCTAGTGTGTTGGAAGTTTGGCAACCCCTTTCAGTATAAGTGTTATTCGCCAGTCCCATCTTTAGGATACAAGAGGAAACAAACCTTAGAGATAGAAGGTAGAACTACTTTATTGTGTCAAGTTTCAAGAAGCTAGCACACACCGAGTTTGATTTAGAGTTCTAACTGCATCTCTCAGTATAGGAGAAAACAGAGTGAAACCTATAATTTCTAACTGTTCCTGCAAACGAATGCTACAACCTAGAAGAACAAAACTTGGGCATCCACGTTTGATTGGTGTACTGATCAATACTTGAAAGAATCATGAAGATTGGATGAAAAAATATATGTTGAGATTTCAGGCGACGGTAGTTTTTTTGGAAGCTTAACAACGCCTTTCATTGAAAGTGTTACTCGCCAGTCTCTGCTTAAGGCTACATCAAGAGGAAACAAACCAAGAGATAGAACGTAGAACTACTTTATTGTGTCAAGTTTCAAGAAGCTAGCACAAACCATGTTTGATTTAGAGTTCGAACTGCATCTGTCAATATTGGAGAAAACAGTGTGAAAACTAAAAATTCAAACTGTTACTGCAAACGAATGCTTCAACCTAGGAGAACGAAACTTGAACATCCACGTTTTATTGGTGTACTGCTCATTACTTGAAATTATCCTGAAGGTCGGAATAAAAATATGTTGAGATTTCAGGATACTGTAGTATTTTGGCAGCCTGACAACGCCTTTCATTGAATGTGTCTTTCGTCAGTCTCTGCTTAGGTCTACATTCAGAGGAAACAAAAAATAAAAATAGAATGTAGAACTACTTTACTGTTTCAAGTTTCAAGAAGCTAGCACAAGCCGTGTTTGATTTAGAGTTCGAACTACATTTGTCAATATAGGAGAAAACAGAGTGAAACCTAAAAATTCAATCTGTTACTCCAAAAGAATGCTTCAATCTAGGAGATCTAAACTTTGGCATCCAAGTGTGATTGGTGTACTGATCATTACTTGAAAGTATCATAAAGATTGGATGAAAAAATATATGTTGAGATTTCAGGAGACTCTAGTGTTTTGGAAGTTTGTCAACCCCTTTAAGTATAAGTGTTATTCGCCAGTCCCAGCTTTAGGATACAAGAGGAAACAAACCTTAGAGATAGAACGTAGAACTACTTTATTGTGTCAAGTTTCAAGAAGCTAGCACAAACCGTGTTTGATTTAGAGTTCTAACTGCATCTGTCAATATAGGAGAAAACAGAGTGAAACCTATTATTTCTAACTGTTCCTGCAAACGAATGGTACAACCTAGAAGAACAAAACTTGGGCATCCACGTTTGATTGGTGTACTGATCAATACTTGAAAGAATCATGAAGATTGGATGAAAAAATATAAGTTGAGATTTCAGGAGACGGTAGTTTTTTGGAAGCTTAACAACGAATTTCATTGAAAGTGTTATTCGCCAGTCTCTGCTTAAGGCTACATCAAGAGGAAACAAACCTTAGAGATAGAACGTAGAACTACTTTATTGTGTCAAGTTTCAAGAAGCTAGCACAAACCATGTTTGATTTAGAGTTCGAACTGCATCTGTCAATATAGGAGAAAACAGAGTGAAAACTAAAAATTCAAACTGTTACTGCAAACGAATGCTTCAAGCTAGGAGAACGAAACTTGAACATCCACGTTTTATTGGTGTACTGCTCATTACTTGAAATGATCATGAAGGTCGGAAAAAAAAATATGTTGAGATTTCAGGAGACTGTAGTATTTTGGCAGCCTAACAACGCCTTTCATTGAATGTGTCTTTCGTCAGTCTCTGCTTAGGTCTACATCCAGAGGAAACAAAAAATAAAAATAGAATGTAGAACTACTTTACTGTTTCAAGTTTCAAGAAGCTAGCACAAACCGTGTTTGATTTAGAGTTCGAACTATATTTGTCAATATAGGAGAAAACAGAGTGAAACCTAAAAATTCAAACTGTTACTCCAAAAGAATGCTTCAATCTAGGAGAACTAAACTTTGGCATCCAAGTGGGATTGGTGTACTGATCATTACTTGAAAGTATCATGAAGATTGGATGAAAAAATATATGTTGAGATTTCAGGAGACTCTAGTGTGTTGGAAGTTTGGCAACCCCTTTCAGTATTAGTGTTATTCGCCAGTCCCAGCTTTAGGATACAAGAGGAAACAAACCTTAGAGATAGAACGTAGAACTACTTTATTGTTTCAAGTTTCAAGAAGCTAGCACAAACCGTGTTTGATTTAGAGTCTAACTGCATCTGTCAATATAGGAGAAAACAGAGTGAAACCTATAATTTCTAACTGTTCCTGCAAACGAATGCTACAACCTAGAAGAACAAAACTTGGGCATCCACGTTTGATTGGTGTACTGATCAATACTTGAAAAAATCATGAAGATTGGATGAAAAAATATATGTTGAGATTTCAGGAGACGGTAGTTTTTTGGAAGCTTAACAACGCAATTCATTGAAAGTGTTATTCGCCAGTCTCTGCTTAAGGCTACATCAAGAGGAAACAAACCTTAGAGATAGAACGTAGAACTACTTTATTGTGTCAAGTTTCAAGAAGCTAGCACAAACCATGTTTGATTTAGAGTTCGAACTGCATCTGTCAATATAGGAGAAAACAGAGTGAAAACTAAAAATTCAAACTGTTACTGCAAACGAATGCTTCAACCTAGGAGAACGAAACTTGAACATCGACGTTTTATTGGTGTACTGCTCATTACTTGAAATTATCATGAAGGTCGGAAAAAAAAATATGTTGAGATTTCAGGAGACTGTAGTATTTTGGCAGCCTAACAATGCCTTTCATTGAATGTGTCTTTCGTCAGTCTCTGCTTAGGTCTACATCCAGAGGAAACAAAAAATAAAAATAGAATGTAGAACTACTTTACTGTTTCAAGTTTCAAGAAGCTAGCACAAACCGTGTTTGATTTAGAGTTCGAACTATATTTGTCAATATAGGAGAAAACAGAGTGAAACCTAACAATTCAAACTGTTACTCCAAAAGAATGCTTCAATCTAGGAGAACTAAACTTTGGCATCCAAGTGGGATTGAGTACTGGTCATTACTTGAAAGTATCATGAAGATTGGATGAAAAAATATATGTTGAGATTTCAGGAGACTCTAGTGTGTTGGAAGTTTGGCAACCCCTTTCAGTATAAGTGTTATTCGCCAGTCCCAGCTTTAGGATACAAGAGGAAACAAACCTTAGAGATAGAACGTAGAACTACTTTATTGTGTCAAGTTTCAAGAAGCTAGCACAAACCGTGTTTGATTTAGAGTCTAACTGCATCTGTCAATATAGGAGAAAACAGAGTGAAACCTATAATTTCTAACTGTTCCTGCAAACGAATGATACAACCTAGAAGAATAAAACTTGGGCATCCACGTTTGATTGGTGTACTGATCAATACTTGAAAGAATCATGAAGATTGGATGAAAAAATATATGTTGAGATTTCAGGAGACGGTAGTTTTTTGGAAGCTTAACAACGCCTTTCATTGAAAGTGTTACTCGCCAGTCTCTGCTTAAGGCTACATCAAGAGGAAACAAACCTAGAGATAGAACGTAGAACTACTTTATTGTGTCAAGTTCCAAGAAGCTAGCACAAACCATGTTTGATTTAGAGTTCGAACTGCATCTGTCAATATAGGAGAAAACAGAGTGAAAACTAAAAATTCAAACTGTTACTGCAAACGAATGCTTCAACCTAGGAGAACGAAACTTGAACATCCACGTTTTATTGGTGTACTGCTGATTACATGAAATCATCATGAAGGTCGGAAAAAAAAATATGTTGACATTTCAGGAGAATGTAGTATTTTGGCAGCCTAACAACGCCTTTCATTGAATGTGTCTTTCGTCAGTCTCTGCTTAGGTCTACATCCAGATGAAACAAAAAATAAAAATAGAATGTAGAACTACTTTACTGTTTCAAGTTTCAAGAAGCTAGCACAAACCCTGTTTGATTTAGAGTTCGAACTACATTTGTCAATATAGGAGAAAACAGAGTGAAACCTATAAATTCAAACTGTTACTCCAAAAGAATGCTTCAATCTAGGAGAACTAAACTTTGGCATCCAAGTGGGATTGGTGTACTGATCATTACTTGAAAGTATCATGAAGTTTGGATGAAAAAATATATGTTGAGATTTCACGAGACTCTAGTGTGTTGGAAGTTTGGCAACCCCTTTCAGTATAAGTGTTATTCGCCAGTCCCAGCTTTAGGATACAAGAGGAAACAAACCTTAGAGATAGAACGTAGAACTACTTTATTGTGTCAAGTTTCAAGAAGCTAGCACAAACCGTGTTTGATTTAGAGTTCTAACGGCATCTGTCAATATAGGAGAAAACTTAGTGAAACCTATAATTTCTAACTCTTCCTGCAAACGAATGCTACAACCTAGAAGAACAAAACTTGGGCATCCACGTTTGATTGGTGTACTGATCAATACTTGAAAGAATCATGAAGATTGGATGAAAAAATATATGTTGAGATTTCAGGAGACGGTAGTTTTTTGGAAGCTTAACAATGCCTTTCATTGAAAGTGTTATTCGCCAGTCTCTGCTTAAGGCTACATCAAGAGGAAACAAACCTTAGAGATAGAACGTAGAACTACTTTATTGTGTCAAGTTTCAAGAAGCTAGCACAAACCATGTTTGATTTAGAGTTCGAACTGCATCTGTCAATATTGGAGAAAACAGAGTGAAAACTAAAAATTCAAACTGTTACTGCAAACGAATGCTTCAACCTAGGAGAACGAAACTTGAACATCCACGTTTTATTTGTGTACTGCTCATTACTTGAAATTATCATGAAGGTCGGAAAAAAAATATGTTGAGTTTTCAGGAGACTGTAGTATTTTGGCAGCCTAACAACCCCTTTCATTGAATGTGTCTTTCGTCAGTCTCTGCTTAGGTCTACATCCAGAGGAAACAAAAAATAAAAATAGAATGTAGAACTACTTTACTGTTTCAAGTTTCAAGAAGCTAGCAAAAACCGTGTTTGATTTAGTGTTCGAACTACATCTGTCAATATAGGAGAAAACAGAGTGAAACCTAAAAATTCAAACTGTTACTCCAAAAGAATGCTTCAATCTAGGAGAACTAAACTTTGGCATCCAAGTGGGATTGAGTACTGATCATTACTTGAAAGTATCATGAAGATTGGATGAAAAAATATATGTTGAGATTTCAGGAGACTCTAGTGTGTTGGAAGTTTGGCAACCCCTTTCAGTATAAGTGTTATTCGCCAGTCCCAGCTTTAGGATACAAGAGGAAACAAACCTTAGAGATAGAACGTAGAACTACTTTATTGTGTCAAGTTTCAAGAAGCTAGCACAAACCGTGTTTGATTTAGAGTCTAACTGCATCTGTCAATATAGGAGAAAACAGAGTGAAACCTATAATTTCTAACTGTTCCTGCAAACGAATGCTACAACCTAGAAGAATAAAACTTGGGCATCCACGTTTGATTGGTGTACTGATCAATACTTGAAAGAATCATGAAGATTGGATGAAAAAATATATGTTGTGATTTCAGGAGACGGTAGTTTTTTGGAAGCTTAACAACGCCTTTCATTGAAAGTGTTACTCGTCAGTCTCTGCTTAGGTCTACATCCAGAGGAAACAAAAAATAAAAATAGAATGTAGAACTACTTTACTGTTTCAAGTTACAAGAAGCTAGGACAAACCCTCTTTGATTTAGAGTTCAAACTACATTTGTCAATATAGGAGAAAACAGAGTGAAACCTAAAAATTCAAACTGTTACTCCAAAAGAATGCTTCAATCTAGGAGAAATAATCTTTGGCATCCAAGTGGGATTGGTGTACTGATCATTACTTGAAAGTATCATGAAGATTGGATGAAAAAATATATGTTGAGATTTCAGGAGACTCTAGTGTGTTGGAAGTTTGGCAACACCTTTCAGTATAAGTGTTATTCGCCAGTCCCAGCTTTAGGATACAAGAGGAAACAAACCTTAGAGATAGAACGTAGAACTACTTTATTGTGTCAAGTTTCAAGAAGCTAGCACAAACCGTGTTTGATTTAGAGTTCTAACTGCATCTGTCAATATAGGAGAAAACAGAGTGAAACCTATAATTTCTAACTGTTCTTGCAAACGAATGCTACAACCTAGAAGAACAAAACTTGGGCATCCACGTTTGATTGGTGTACTGATCAATACTTGAAAGAATCATGAAGATTGGATGAAAAAATATATGTTGAGATTTCAGGAGACGGTAGTTTTTTGGAAGCTTAACAACGCCTTTCATTGAAAGTGTTATTCGCCAGTCTCTGCTAAAGGCTACATCAAGAGGAAACAAACCTTAGAGATAGAACGTAGAACTACTTTATTGTGTCAAGTTTCCAGAAGCTAGCACAAACCATGTTTGATTTAGAGTTCGAACTGCATCTGTCAATATAGGAGAAAACAGAGTGAAAACTAAAAATTCAAACTGTTACTGCAAACGAATGCTTCAACCTAGGAGAACGAAATTTGAACATCCACGTTTTATTGGTGTACTGCTCATTACTTGAAATTATCATGAAGGTCGAAAAAAAAATATGTTGAGATTTCAGGAGACTGTAGTATTTTGGCAGCCTTACAACGCCTTTCATTGAATGTGTCTTTCGTCAGTCTCTGCTTAGGTCTACATCCAGAGGAAACAAAAAATAAAAATAGAATGTAGAACTACTTTACTGTTTCAAGTTTCAAGAAGCTAGCACAAACCGTGTTTGATTTAGAGTTCGAACTACATTTGTCAATATAGGAGAAAACAGAGTGAAACCTAAAAATTCAATCTGTTACTCCAAAAGAATGCTTCAATCTAGGAGAACTAAACTTTGGCATCCAAGTGGGATTGGTGTACTCATCATTACTTGAATGTATCATGAAGATTGGATGAAAAAATATATGTTGATATTTCAGGAGACTCTAGTGTGTTGGAAGATTGGCAACCCCTTTCAGTATAAGTGTTATTCGCCAGTCCCAGCTGTAAAATACAAGAGGAAACAAACCTTAGAGATAGAACGTAGAACTACTTTATTGTGTCAAGTTTCAAGAAGCTAGCACAAACCGTGATTGATTTATAGTTCGAACTGCATCTGTCAATATATAGAAAACAGAGTGAAAACTAAAAATTCAAACTGTTACTGCAAACGAATGCTTCAAGCTAGGAGAACGAAACTTGAACATCCACGTTTTATTGGTGTACTGCTGATTACATGAAATTATCATGAAGGTCGGAAAAAAAAATATGTTGAGATTTCAGGAGACTGTATTATTTTGGCAGCCTAACAACCCCTTTCATTGAATGTGTCTTTCGTCAGTCTCTGCTTAGGTCTACATCCAGAGGAAACAAAAAATAAAAATAGAATGTAGAACTACTTTACTGTTTCAAGTTTCAAGAAGCTAGCACAAACCGTGTTTGATTTAGAGTTCGAACTACATTTGTCAATATAGGAGAAAACAGAGTGAAACCTAAGAATTCAAACTGTTACTCCAAAAGAATGCTTCAATCTAGGAGAACTAAACTTTGGCATCCAAGTGGGATTGGTGTACTGATCATTA
>NW_027510504.1:15000-33378 GCF_048772815.1 Callospermophilus lateralis | reverse complement strand
CCATTCGCAGTTTCACTGTACCGGCCGTGCGTACTTAGACATGCATGGCTTAATCTTTGAGACAAGCATATGCTACTGGCAGGATCAACCAGGTAGGAGCGCGGTGAGCCACGAGAGGAGAGCGAGCGACAGGCGCACACCCGCCTCTCGAGCGTCGGGTGGCCGGGCGGACCGGAAGCGCACGGGGAGCACACCGGGAGGCGCTGGCAGGGGCCGCGTGGCGGCGGCGGCGGCGGGCGGTGGACGCGGTACCGCGGGGAGGAGGAGGGGGAGAGGGAGAGGGAAGGCACGGAGGGATCCGGAGACCCCCGCCGGCACAACCGACCCCGACCCCTCCCCGCACGCCCGCAGCGAGGCGGGGCGGACCCCTCTCTCTCTCCGCCCGCCCGACGGAACCCGGGCGGCAGACCGCGGAGCCGGCGAGAGGGAGGGCACGCGGACCGAACAGCCTCGCCCCCCACGGTGGCGGAGCAGACACCCGGCAGTCGGGCGCACGAGGGTCGGCCCGGGCGCGGGACCGAGGGAGAACCCCGACGGCCACGGCCGCGGCGGCCACCGCGGGAAACCCACGCGGCGCGGCGTGCACGGGAGCGAGACGGGGGCGCGCCCGGGGCGGGCCGTGACCCACCCCGGACGGTACCGCCCGACCCGCACACGCCATCACGCGCGCGCGAGGACGAGGGGAGGGAGCGCCAGAGACGCACGACTCCCCACGAACCCAACGGTGGCACAAGAGCCGCCCCGCGGACCAGGCCGCCGCGCTCGCGCGGACGGGGACGGGGGTGCGAGTGGTTCGGGGCGATGCCCTTCCCCACCTCCCCTGCCCCGCCCGGGGAACGGCGCGGCGGCGCGACCGGGGAACGACTCACCGCGACCGGACCAGGTCGCGGCCGGACACGCGCACCCGAGCGGCACAACCCTCGCGCGGCACCGAGCGGGTGACCGGCGCCCCGCGGGGGCGGGGGTGGCAGACCCGTCGTCCCCCACACCCAAGCGCCGGCACACGACGACGCCGTCGCCAGCGGACAAGCGGCGGTGGCGGCCAGGAGACGGGGGCCGCGGCGGGCCCCCCGTGGGAGCGAACTCGCGAAGGGGCGAGAGAGCGGGCGGGCCAAGGCCCGAAGAGACCAGACGGGGACGGGCCGGCCGCCCGAGGAGGCGGCGGCTGCAGCCGGCGTGGGGAGCGGCGCGCGCCAGAAGGGCGGCGGGAAACGGGAGAGGGCACCTGCCGACCCGCGGAGGAGCCCCGCCCGGAGAGAGCTGGCCGAGCCGCGCGGGCGCACCGGCCGGACAAACCCAGGGCGGCACGCGGTGTATCACCGCCAGCGCGCACACCAGGCGCACGGGCGGTCCCGCGTGGCCCCGGACGAGCCGCCGGCCGGGTTCCCTTCATCAGCCAACCTCCCGGGAGGGCCCTCGCGGGGGACAGGGCCCCACCGCCCCACCGCCGTCGCAAGAGGCGGGGAAGCCCCCGAACCCTCAACCCGCACACCGTGACGAGCATCCCCAACGACAACCGCCCGACCAGCGTGCCCACCGCCACACCCGGTACACGCCCGGGAGGGGGCGGCAGCGCGGCCGCGACCGGCCAGCCGGGGGGAGGCCCGGCGGAGGCGAGGAGGGGGCCACAACCCCGCCCGGATGGAGGGCGCGCCGGAGGCGGCGAGGGGCAAAGAAACGCGGAAAGGAAACCGGGGAGAAGACCTCGGGCACAGAGTCGGGCCGCCAGGAAAACAAGCGGGATCCCACCGCCACACGCGAGGGCGGTCCCGCACCGCCTGCGACGCCAACCCGGCCTCCGGCCCCACCCCCGGAACCTCCCACGAGACCCGCCGCCCCGCCACCACAGGGTGGCCCTCCACGCGACGAGACGCGCGCCTGGCCTCCAAACGCCAGCATGCAACGCCACAACCTCGGGCCGGACGAGTCCCACGACCTGGGCCTCTCCAGCTCCAGGGTCCACTCGCTCACCACACCGCCCGCGGAATGCTCCCAGGGGGGCCGCGGCGGCCGCGCCCCGGGCCAGCGCACACGCACGCAGGTCGCCCGCCGGCTCGGGACCGGGAGCGGGCAGAGGGACACTCGCAGCGGGCGCGGGGGAAAGAGGGACGCGGCCCCTCAACCCCCGGCCGCGCGAACAGCGCCCCACCGCCACCGCGCACACACGCGGCACCAGCGGCCCACACAGTGGCCCCACGCGCGCCAGAAGGCCCGGCCAAGGCCCAGCGGGAACCCTCCCCCGACTCCAAGGGGGGAGGCGTGGGCCGCGGTAGGCACAAAGAGCAGGCGCTCGGCCCCCACCCGCGGGGGGCCGGCGGACCCCTGCACTCCCAGACGGCGGGGAGGGGGGACTCTCGCCTACACACACCACCGACGGTAGCGTAGCGCAAAAGGCAGGGGGCGGCCAACGGGGGAATCCGGTACCCCCACACAAGGCACGCCCTTCACGGATCGCTAGAGAAACTTCCTCACTGAGGGTGGGCCGCACCCAACCCAGCCCCTCTGCCAACCGGCCGCCGAGACAACGAGGGGGGATCTGCGGTACAGGCAAGCACAAGGCTTCTTGAGCGTTCGCGGCCGGGGACACCCAAAGCCCCATCGCCTCGGGGGCCCGACCGGCCCCAGCTCGGCGTCCCGCCACAATCGCTCACACGCCCGGGCAACGTCTCCTTCCCCCCACCGGAGAGAGGGAAGAGCGCCCGGGCGCCCGCTCGCCTAACACTCCCCACGCCACTCGGCGCTGGGGACGACAACGCGACACCCTCCCCCCGGAGAGGGAACGGGCAACGCTGCCGAGCTTACCGCCTCGATCCCCCGAAAGAAGCGACACCGCTCTTCCCGTCAGGCACTCGCCTCGGAAACCCCCACGGACGGGGCGAGACCGACAGCGAGGCGGCGGCCGGCCGCGGCAGCGGCACTGGGATCGGGAGCAGCACACACCGGCTCAGCCTCAGGCACCTCAGGAAACAACCCGGAGCGCCCCAGGAGCACCGAAGCAGAGGCGCACCGTCGCGCCGAGGCAGCACGGTGGCAGCCCTCCCCGCGCCGGGGAGGGCCACACACACGGCCCTTGGCCGCCCAGGGGGGGCGGCGAGCGAGAAGCACCCGCTACGTCAGAGGACCCCAGGAGCGAGGTCGAGGCCGGATTCCGCACCCCCGCCCTTCCCCGCACCGCGAACGGGCGGGGAGGCAAGGCGAGGGGCCCGCGGGCAGGACGAGAAGAGTCGGCCCATTCGCCATGAATGTCCGTCCCTCGCCTGGCGCGGCTTTGGTCCAGCCCAGGAGAGCGCAAAGTCACCACATCGATCAGCAGAGTGGGCGGGAGAGGCCCAGGGAGCAGGGGGAGACCCGGCGAGGACCGCTTCTAAGAGGAGCCTGCTACGGCCTCGCCGGCCCCACACCCCAGGGAGAGCGGCCGACGACACGGAACGGGGAACGCCTGACACGCGGCTCGGAGCCATGGAAGCAAGCGTCGTCACGCCACCCTCGGTGCCCGCAGCGAGGAGCGCACGGGCGGTAAAGGACCACCCGCCACCTACCCCCGCCGCCCTCCGGCGCCAGAAGGCCGGCCGGCCAGAGGCGGCACCACCGCGAGGGCGCTCCAGGTGCGCCAAAGAGCCGTCGCACGCAGGCCCAGGCAAGCAGCTCAAGAGGGAACGGGTCCGGGCCACCCCATCAGCCCAGAGCCCCGCACGCACCCGGAGGCCCAAGCTCCCTCGCTCTGGCGTGTGCCGCCAGAGGACAACGTGTCAGCACCTACCCGATGGCAGAAAACGGCCAACTCGGGCCAAAACAATCGCGACCGGGGCAACCGGGAACAGTTCACTCACCACTGCCGCCTTCCCTGAACACAGTCACGGTCAGCGGACCGCGAAATCGAGCCCATCACCGAGATCCAGAGCCCCTAGGGACAACTGGTCGACCCTCGTTGACGAAGGCAAAGACAAGAGACGGGGACCGCCATCCCCAGCGAGCAGGACCGGGGGGGGGGGGGGAAGGGCGGACGGGGAACACGTCCGAAGGACGCCGGGCGTAGCCAACAGGACAAGCCCCGGGCAGCGGGCAGCGGGCCCCCGAAGAGGCAATGCGGCAAGGCCGGGCGAGCACACCCGCCTGGCCCGCCCGGTGAAGCCCCGCAGCCCCGCGGCCAAAACCCGCGAGAGAGAGGGAGAGGGAGAGGAAGCGGGAGAAAAATAAGACAGAAGTCCCGGCGACCGACCCAGACCGGGCAAAGCGAAGCCCGTGGCGGCGAAGGAACCGCTCAGACTGCCACCCGAGGCGCCCGCGGCCCGGACCGTGCAGGGAGAGAAGACAACCGACACACACACAGTAAGCCTGCAGGTCCAATATCCCGCCAACGGGCCACAACGGCCCAGCCCAGCGTGACCGAGACAGTTCCGCTGGCGCCGCCCAGCTCCTGGAACTCTGTCTCGGCCACCGCCGCCGAATATCACGCCTTGGAGACTTCCGATGATCCGACGCTCCTATAAAAGCGGCCACCAGGGGGAGCTCGACAACCGTCAACCAAATCAGGAGGAAGGGACGCGGAACCTCGGTCGGCGTCAGCGGGATCCGCTCCGCAGGGGTCGTAGAAAGTCACCCGGACACGTCCCACCAGCCGGGTCGCCCCGCCAGGGCCCCCCCCCCCCCACAGCGGCGGGCACGAGACGCAGGCAGATCGGCCCAGCACCCCTAGAGAATCCGGCGGGGGACACGGGCAGTGTGGGACTTCAAAACCGAAACCACCACGGTGAAGCCACTATTAGACAGGCAGACTAGCTGCTAGGCCACGGTCCGATCCATCCAGAGAATGGAGGAATTGACAGAAACATGTAAAAACCCGTCGAAATCGGTGGCTGGGGAATTTGATCTGCTGGTCTTTGGGCTCGGTGTTTCCGCCTGTCTCTGTACCAAAAAAAAAAAAAAAAAAAAATGGGAAGATGAACAGCCTCTGAGAAACCTTCCTCCTCTGTGTCTGTGGTTCAGTGCCAGAGGGCCGGCCTAGCACATAGGAGGCACTGGGTTTGAGCCTTAGCGCGGCATACAAAAAGGAACAAAGTCGAAAGAAGGCGTGCTGTCCACCTACAACTACTCTAAAAAAGAAAAAAAAAAAAAAAAAAAGAATACTGATCATAATAGGAATAAGGATTCTTCCTTGGGGAGTTCTATTTTCTCTGCCTGGCCACGTTATCTTTTTTTTTTTTTTTTTTTTTTTTTTTTTTTTTAAGAGAGAGTGAGAGAGAATTTCAATATTTACTTTTTTTTTTTTTTTTTAACAACATCTTTGTTTGTGTGCTGAGGACCGAACCCGGGCAACTGCAACTGCGCTACCGCTTGAGCCACATCCCCAGCCCCCTTTTTAACTTTTACTTATTTTTCTTTTGTAAAGACAGAGAGGAGGAGGAGGGGGGGGAGAGAGAGAGAGGGAAGAGGGGGGTGGAGAGAGAGAGAGAGAGAGAGAGAGAGAGAGAGAGAGAGAATATTTTTTAATGTTTATTTTTCAGTATGCGGTGGGCACAACATCTTTATTTTATTTTACGCGGTGCTGAGGATCGAACCCAGCGCCCCGCGCATGCCGCGGGAGCGCATTACCACTTGAGGCACATCTCCAGCCCATTAATTCTTATTTGAATTTGTGTTTTTATTTACCTATTTATTTACCTGAGTAAGAAATGAGCATTTTCTTGAACCGAAAGTCATTTTCCACCGGGTCACAGAGCCAAATTTTACGTTTAGGCACATGGTAATAAGAAGCTGTAACAGGGCGCTAAGAGCGGCTGCCTTGGCTAAAAAGCGTGGGCCCTTGCCCCAGAGCGAAACAACAACGACAACGGGGCGGGGGGGGGGGGGGGGGGGCGGGGAAGAATCAAACAAATAATGCAATCAATCCATGGGCCAAGGACCTGAACAGATACTTCTCAGAAGTGGATTAAGACACTCCTATAAAAGCGGCCACCAGGGGGAGCTCGAAAACCGTCAACAAAATCAGGCGGAAGGGTCGGTGTCAGCGGGATCCGCTTCGCAGGGGTCGTAGAAAGTCACCTGGACACGTCCCACCAGCCGCCCCACCCCCACCCCGCCAGGGTGCCCCGCAGCAGCGGGAGGCGCCGGCAGTCTGCCCAGCACCCCCAGAGAATCCGGCGGGGGACACGGACGGTGTGGGACTTCAAAACCGAAACCACCACGGTGAAGCCACAATTAGACAGGCAGACTAGCTGCTAGGCCACGGTTCGATCCATCCAGACAATGTAGGAATTGACAGAAACATGTCAAAATCAGTTTGAAATCGGTTGCTTGGGAATTTGATCTGCTTGTCTTTGGGCTTTGTGTTTCCTCCTTTTTCTGTACAAAAAAAAAAAAAAAAAAAAATTGGAAGATGACCAGCCTCTGAGAATCCTTTCTTGTCTAGGGTCTGTCTGTGTCTTTGGGTCAGTAGCAGAGGGCCGGCCTGGCACAGAGTTTGAGCCTTAGCACGCCATACAAAAAGGAACAAATCATCGAACAAATCATCACAAGGATTCTTCCTTGTGAAGTTGTATTTTGTCAGTTTGACCGTTTTATCTTTTTTTTTTTTTTTTTTGTATCTTTATTTTTATTGATCTATCAATATCACAGAGCCAAATTTTACATTTAGACACTTGGTAATAAGAAGCTGTAACAGGGCTCTAAGAGAGGCTGCCTTGGCTAAAAAGCATGGTCTGTTGCCCTAGACTGAAACACCACATGCTCTGGGATAAATAAAGCTGGAGAAAGGTTGCAAGAGCACTTCATGGTGTTGTCAGTCTGGTGTTGTGGCTCAGTGGTACAGTACTTACCAAGTACGCATGAGGCACAGGGTTCAATCCCGGGCACCACATTGAAATCATCATCATCATCATCACCTAAATAAACAAAATAAACGTATGTATTTTTTTATCTGTTTGTTTATTTATTGGAGGAGGCCTGTAAGGAGGGATTGAACTCAGGGGCACTCACTGACTACTGAACCACATCCCCTAGCCCTACCTATCTAGTATATTACTTAGAGACAGGGTCTCACTGAGTTGCTTAGTGTCTCACTTTTGCTGAGGGTGGCTTTAAACTCTGGATCCTCCTGCCTCAGCTGTGTGTGTGTGTGTGTGTGTGTGTGTGTGTGTGTGTGTGTGTGAGAGAGAGAGAGAGAGAGAGAGAGAGAGAGAGAGAGAGAGAAGCCTGTCTGGGATGACAGGCATAGGCCACTGTACCCAGTCACTTATTTATTTTATTTTTAGTATGACTTCAAGGTACACACAAGACAATCACTGCCAGGCGTAGGAGGAACATAGCACATTGATAAACAGTCAGATCTTTGAGGAAGCATTAAACAATCTTAAGGTAGTGTGCAAGTCATTCAATAACCTCAAAATACCTACATGAGGGTTGGAATTGTAGCTCAGTGGTAGAGTGCTTGCCTTGCATTCGTGAGGCCCTGGGTTCAATCCTCAGCACCACATAAAAATAAATAAACAAAAATAAAGACATTGTGTCCATCAACAGCTATAACTAACTAACTAACTAACTAACTAACTAAATAAATAAATAAATACCTGCATGAAAACCACAGAGAATTAAAGGAAAAGATGGATAAATCTATTATGGCAAGGAGATGAGAACACTCGTCCCTTAGCAGCTGAGGACGACTTAGGCCATAAATAAATAATCAGGAACAAAGGACAGCAGAACTACATCACGAACAACCCACACCTAATGGGCACGTTCAGAACACTGCAAGGCCACCACTACACAGCAGACATTCTTTTCAAGTGAATACGGAATGTTTACCAAAGTTGACCATAGAATGGAACATAAACCAAATCTCGACAAAGTCTAAAAGATGAAATCACACCACAACTCTTCTCTGAACAACACAAAAGTAAGCTGGAGGTCGTAGCATGTGGGCCACTGCCAGGATTCATTTCAAGAACGGGATGAAACCCAAAGAAAGTATAAACCTGTACATTCACAAATCTCAGGGAGAAATAGCCGCATCCATCTTTCACAAACTCTTGAGAGGGGCGGGTCAGGGGTCAAGGTGAGATTGAAATACCCAAATACCCTCAACAAAGTGCCAACTTTATCAAACCAGTAGCCTAGATAAAGCAGGTACTTGTACTACGCCTTCTCGGTGACATTGTGGGTTTTTTTGGGTTTTGGGGGGGGGGAGGGGGAGGGGGGAGGGGAGCGGGGAAGGGTGGTTCCCGCCACTTTGGGTTCCTACCGCTTTGTCTGCAAGGGAAAATTTGTTTCCTGCCAGGCTGGGGTGCCAGTTATCAGGGCGGGGAAGTAAGATTCTTACACTAAACCGGGCTTGCTTGGGGCAGGTCTCAGTTCTAATTTACATAACAACAGGCAGGGCAAAGTCTCTCCCACTGCCCCTGAAGGAAGAAAAATGTGGCCTCTCCAGGCTGTTCACAATTCCCAACCTGTTTTAAGGGTCAGTTTGTCTCTCTAACTCTGCATTTATGCTGACCGATTGGTTTAAAACTACACTAAGAGGTTAATTTGAATATCATTTGTTTCAGAGCACTTGTTCAATGTGTCTACCAGCATTTAATTTCTCTCTCCTGATGTTCCTTAATAACCTGATTGCTTTGGCCTCCTTCTCCTGGATTATGTGTAACTTGCCCCCCTTTGGTATAAAAAGAAACCCAGGAGGAGATTGATCCTAAAGAAAAGGGGTGCTCCACTAAGTGAGAAACTGAAAATCAAGCGATTAAAAAGAGTTTGGTGTAGAGAAAGAGAGGGGTGTGTGTGTGTGTGTGTGTGTGTGTGTGTGTGTGTGTGTGTGTGTGTGTTATAGAGAGAGAAGGGGAGAGTCTCTTGTACTTCAGGGTTTTTGTCTGTCTGTCTGACTGTCTGTCTGTCTGTCTGTCTGTCTGTTTGTTGTCTAATAATTACAGTGTTTCAGTTGGAAGCTCTGCCCTGGGTAATTCTTTCCAACTCTTAGAAAGTAGTAACTGTGGTTATGTTCATTTCTGTTAATGATCCATTCTTCCTGCCTTTTAAATTCATTGATCACCCAGAACTCCTGTGTTTGGGGCAGGAGGGGTCCAGGTGCTTGAGAGAATTTTTTTTTTTTTTTCCCCCCCTGTGTCATTGGAATGGAGATTTGGACCTCTGAGTAAGAGTAGAGTTTTCTAAGAGAAAAGAGAAGAGCTCTAAGGGAAAAGCAGGGGATTGGATTACCAAAAAAAAAAAAAAAAAAAAAAAAAAAAAAAAGCCTTTTGAAACCAAACTATTGTTAGGTAAAACTGCTTACTCTTTGCCGTGAATGAGAAGAATCTTAAAATATGCGATATGTTTGGGCCAGTCCAATGTGTCTTTGGGATTCATCATCTGAAGTGGCACCCCCTTTCTCCACTGAAAAGTCTTAACTGGGCCTCTTCTGAAATCTTCACCCAGACTGGTTTTAGGTCTGTCAGCAAAAGAGTCTCTCTGTGCAAAAGAATTCAAGGTGGATAAACTTCCTATTTTCGTGTCGCCCTGTTTACTTGGCCACTGGCCGAGAAGATACCAGCACTCCAGGTGCTGGACACCCCACCCCCCCCACCCCCCACCCCACCCCACCCCCCCACCCCCCCCCACCCCCCCCCCCCCCCCCCGTTACTAGTTTTTCACAAACATGTCCAGAACAGTACTTTGAAGAAATGTGCAAACAAGGCCTCTGGCCTTGAGCTGGGCTTCACAGAGATGTCTACATGTTTAAGATACGAGACGGTACCAACTGGACTCCATGGTAACAGCTGGCAGGGGGAGAGTAGACAGGGGAGAAGAAGCTCTCCCCTTCTCAGGTGTTGTCCTCCAAGGGTTAACATGCCCAGAACAGTGAGAGAAAAAGCTGCTTTTATGTGAACTTCTGCAGACCATGAATTTCTGAGCCCCTCCCCTTACATGCTGGGTATAAAACTCTGAAACTACCTGAACTTTGGGTTCAGGGGATTAATTCCTTACAGCAAAAGCCATCTTCTCTGAACCTGGCTGCATCCAAATAAAACCGTTTTCCTGCTCTGTTCGGTCGGTGCCTTGCCTCATTTGTCCCTACAACACATCCATGCAAGGAAGACTTTATCAAACCAGTAGCCTAAGTAAAGCAGGTTCCAGGTTACTTTTTGCCACCACCGCCACCACCACCACCATGCATACCAATAATTTCTTCTGATTTTTTTTTTTTAATTACATACAAACAAATCAAAAACCATGAAAAGTATAAACTATGTTACTGAGAATCAAGAAGAGTCATTCACTCATGTAAATTCAGAAATTCGGTAAGGGTGGTTGTTGTTTCTGTCTGTTGCTGTTGTTGTCCTTTTTTGTCTTTTTTTTTTTTTTTTTTTAATTTTTCTCCCAACTGTCAAATCAATTAAAGCGGGGTGGGGGGGTGGGGGGGGGGTGAGGTGGTGGTGGGTGTCAGAAAATGTAACAGGGGTCCACTTTATAGGCTTTGAGTATAAGTCTCACTGCTCAGCCACTGAGGCTCATGTTAAAACCCATATCCTTTTTCCTTTCTCTTTTCCCTACCCTCCCCCTCCCTAATCATAGGTGAAGCCATATTGACTTTCAGGGTGGGTTATCTGCCCATTGGCTAACAAATATTTAGAATTTTCATCCAGAAAATCACTTTTCTGTTTGATAACCTTGCTAGGCCTCCGATGGGTTAGAACAACAGAGTGTCAGCAGAGTCATCAGAGTTTTGTTGCTGTAAAGGTTCAGTTCTTATGTTTTCTTATTATAATAAATTCCCCCTCTTCCTTCTGAGATGCTTTGCCTCTGAGCAACACCCCCCCAACACCTATCCCCCCTTCTCTGCCTCTCTCTCTCTCTCTCTCTCTCTCTCTCTCTCTCTCTCTCTCTGTCGAGTTACCCCAGGGCTCCATAAGTTGCTGAGGCTGGGCTTAGTCTTGTGATTCTCCTGAATCACCCCACATCTCTGTCACTGGAGATGTGTGCACATCTGGGGACTAGAGTACTATGCTGTGCTGTGTCTGAGAGATTTTTTTATTATTAAAAAGTCGGTACACTTAAAGACATATAGGTTTCCTACATGAGAGGTCACCCTTTTTATTAGAACGTGTATTGTATCGAAGCTCTAAACTTATCCCATAGTCAGTGACCCATGTGGAAGTTCTAACACATGCATTCGGTGTAACATTCAGATTTAGAAAAAAAAAAAAAAAAAGAAAGAAAGAAAGAAAGAAAGAAAGAAAGAAAGAAAGAAAGAAAGAAAAGAAAACGAAAAGAGAAAGATCTGTGCTTGGGGCTGGGGATGTGGCTCAAGTGGTAGCATGCTCGCCTGGCATGCGTGCGGCCAGGGTTCGATCCTCAGCACCACAAACAAATCAAGATGTTATATCCGCGGAAAACTAACTAACTAACTAACTAACTAAATAAATAAATATTTAAAAAATTCTCTCTCCCTGTCTCTCACTCTCACACTCTGTCTAAAAAATAATAAATAAATAAATAAAAAGATCTGTGCCATTAATGACCAGTTTTCACATCTGTTAGTTTTAATTGAAAAAGTAAGGGTTTGGGGATCATTTGTTGAAAGAACACTCCTGTACCAGGTGAGTGGCACTGTTTCCTGAATGCATAAGAGTATTTGTCCACTTGAGTCCAAGCTGTTCTCCTAGGTCCAACTGTTGGTGAGCAAAACACCACATCGTGGCAGTTATCTGGCCAGAGTCTGGGCAGAGCTGGTAGATTCTGAACTTGGCTTCCAAAGTCAAAGGTCAATGAATGTATGTAGGACTTCTAGGCAAGTGTGATGTGAAGATCTCTGGGCTTGTTGTACAATAAATGTGTCTGTGTTCCTTCAGCATAGAAGGAAATGTATTCATTCTAGAATGCAAAGCTTGGGCTAGGGTTTTAGCTCGGTAGTAGAGCACTTGCCTGGGACGTGTGGGGCGCTGGATTCCATCCTGAGCACCACGAAACCCAAAACAAAGGGACAAACGAGTAAATAAGGTAAAGATAGTGTGTCCATCCATCTACAGCTCAAAAAATTAAAGGTATGGGTTGGGGGTTCATGTCGATCCTCCCCCGCCCACCCCCAAGAGGATCAGGATGAGGTTGAGAGAAGGATCGTAAACTCATAGCGAAAGTAACCTCGCGAGGAGACCCCTGTCTCCCAAAGAAAAGTTGTGATAGTAAAAGCAAATGGGACTCCGTTTTGTTTTATGTCCCCATTCTGTAAAACAACCAGGCCAAGTAGAAGGGTCATGACTGAAGCAAGATGTTCTTTTCCTTGTGCTATAGAAACCTTTAAGAGTAAGGAACTACCTAATGGGACATTGTTTCTGTAACTAGCCCATAAAAGGGGGAGCGGGGGGGGGGGGGGGGGGGCTAAGCTTCTGTCACTGGAGTGGCTAGGCTGATTGTGATTGGCTGAGCGTCCCTCCGCCTGACTTCACTCTCCCGCTTCTGTAACGTGGCTTGCTTGCATTAGCTAGACGCCCCCTCCCCCCAAAACGTCCCTTTTGCAGGTTTGAGGCTTATAAGGGGCACCCTTGCAATTGTTTGGGGCTGGCCAGGGGAACAGCTTTATGCTCTTCTGCTCAGTCGCCACTAGTTGTGCTTTAATAAAGGCTTGATTCCTTTATACGTGAGTGGTCTGGAAGTCAGTTTTTGAAACCCCGGGACCAAGCTTTAACTAGAACAAGCAAGCAAGCCAGAAAACAAATGAATAGATAGATGATAGATAGATAGATAGATAGATAGATAGATAGATAGATAGATAAATTGAATATGGGGATGTGGCTCAGTCAGTGGTCAAGTGAGTGCTTCTGGGTTCAACTCATAAATCAATGGATTTACCAAAAATATATAAAAATATCTGTATAAAAAGGGGATGTTGGTTTAGCTCAGTGGTAAACTGTGTCCGTGTTCAGTCCCCAGTTCCAGGCTCCAGGCAGAAACCAGCCCCTGTGTGAGGGGCTGGTTTCTGGTTCCATCCCCACCAAGGAAACCCTGACATGAGTATGGGGAGCCATATTTGTCTATTGGATGCCAAGGGTAGAGTGATTTCCATCTTGATCTCCCCCCCCCCCCACCACCACCACCTCTGTCTGTGTGAGCAAGGTCTCTTCTAGTGTCTGGATTTTATTTATTTACCTATTTATCTATGTATGTATGTATGTATGTATGTATGTATGTATGTATGTATTTAAACAATGCCTTTATGTTATTAATTTCTTTTTATCTGGAGCTGAGGATCTAACCCAGGGCCTCGAATATGCTAGGGGACCACTCTAACGCTGAGATATAAAGGACCCCAGCGCATCCCAGCCCATCCCAGCCCAGCACAGAGTCTTTGAGATGAGATTTTATTGCCTGTTTTGGTTGTTTGAGTCTGTCTTTGTTCACAACTTTTGTTTCTTTTGTGATGCTAGGCTGGGGAAGAAACCCAGGGCCTCGGGCCTTGGTCCACAAAGGGTCTTGATTGCTGGGCAACACCCTCACCTTTTTTTCCTTTGTCTCTTCCCTTCCCCAGAAAGTAAACCCAGGAAGGGCCTCCCTCTCCTTCCCCCAGGCCCAAATCCATCCTGTTTGGGTTTTGGGCTCAGACAGGTACACACTAGACAGACAGACAGACAGACACAGACACAGACACAGACACAGACACACACACACACACACACACACACACACACACACACACACGGGAAACATCACTGTTTTATTTTTGTTCGTTTCTCTCTTAACCTCATCCAGGCCCTCCCTCATAACTCTCAGGGGCGGGGGGGGGGGGGGGGGGGGGAGGGGAAGGTGTTTACTATGGACCTCTGGTGGTGACAGCCTTGGGAGGGAGGGACTACTACTAGGGAATTGGAGTGAGTGGGATGGGGGAAGTGGGGATTATAGTTCAAATTCCAAGGGTCGGGCAGAGGCACAGAAGCTATCTCCTAGGTGGGGCATGTTAAAGGCTAAGGAACGTGATCAGATACCAGGGGTGAAAGCGGTATGTCCTCCCCACCCCCCAGTGCTTCCAGGACTTTACTGTGGGGGGGGGGGGGGAAGGCGGGAGTACAACCGCACTGAGGCCCGTGCCCATCTGTCTTTCCAGGGACTCAGTAGGCTGAGGGAAGAGAGGAAGATATGACGCAGCGGCTTGCAGCGTAGTGATCTGTATATGGATATAGATATAGATATCTAAGTCTGTCAGTCTGTCTGTCTATCTATCTATCTATCTATGTATCTATGTCTATACATGTAGATAGATTATATCTAAACTGGAAATGGAACTCAGGCAGGCCTTCCAAAATGACGGTAGCTTTGCGCCACCTAGCGTTCAGTGACTGCAACTAACGAGGCTGCTTTTCTCAGACCGCAGAGCACTCACTGTGAACTCCCAAGTTCCACAGGGTGGAAACCCGTCGCTATGCGCATCCACGTGTATATGCTTGTGTTTCTGACCCGGTGGCGAGATGAGATCCGACTGAAGAAGCCAAGCAAGCCTAAAACGTGTGTCCCACCTTCACCACTCCTAAGTGTGGTGGATTAGCCGACTGAGAAAGGCCTTAGGGGAGGGAGCAGCTTCGGTCCGATAGGGGACAGTTGGGGAAGGCAAGGACCCTGAGTAACTGCACAGTTGCTCTGGGATCCAATTTTACCTGTAGACCTACTCGGCGCTACATAAACCTCAGCCAGCCAGCCAGCCAGCCAGCCAGCCAGCCTGTGCTGCATTTTGTCCTGTCTTTATTGGTATTAGGTATTTTCCAGAAGAAATGGGGGGGGGGGGGATTTCCCATCTCGTGTCAAGAGTCTCCCGGGGACTGAATCCTCCTTGTCCACGCTTTCCTTGAAGATCCTTTAGAGATTCTCCACTTCCAGATGGACCGATGTGTGTGCTGCTGCAGGTTTGACAGCCATCCGGGAGGAAAAACAACCACCAAAAAAACAAAAAACAAAAAACAAACAAAAAAAAAGTGTTCCAAATCTCCAGTACCATCATCTTTGTCATCATTCCACCATCCTTGGAAGAAGGAACTCGATGCAAAAGTCCTGGAAGAGAACAGTAAGAGTAGTGAAAGATCAGAATGGTGGGACAGGGTTCAGCAACCACCACCTCAGCTACTCACAAGAGAAGGTGAGGTCCTGGGAGTAATCAGGCAACCTCCAGAGACCTCGAGCTTTAACCAGCAAATAGAGAAAGGAGAGAGGGAAGGGGAAGGGGAAGGACACCCCCCCACACACACCCCATGTGATAACACCACCGCAGGTGTTATCACAGACTGAGATAGGATGTTGTCTCCTTTGATGTTAGCCAACATGAGCAATCCAGGGACACCCCATCTCAAAAAAACAAAACAAAACAAAACAAAACAAAAAAAAACGAAAAAAAAAACAAAAAAAAAAAACACACACACACACACACACAAAAACTCCGTGGTGGTAGTTAGGCACTTCTGGATTCAATCCAGGGGAAATCATATCACCTTTCTTCCCTGTTTTAGGCAGACTTATCTGCCCTTGAGTCCAGGCCCAGCATAGTCATGAAGTCACGTAGACTTTGGAGAGCAGAGGATGTCAGAAGTGACTCTTATCAAAAGTAAAAAGCTGAATTACAAGTGCGGCCAGGAAGAAGTGCAAGGTGGCCTCTGAATCTCAGAGAGAGAGAGAGAGAGAGAGAGAGAGAGAGAGAGAGAGAGAGAGAGAGACCGGGGGAGGGGCAGCAAATGTTAAAAAAAAAAAAAAAAAAATCAAGAAAAAAATAAAGAAAAGTAATCGAAAGGAAGCACCACCAGCACCAGCACCACCAGGAAAGAAACAGTGAAGCAAAAGTGAAAGAAAGGAAGGAGGGAAGGAGAGAGGGAGCGAGCGAGAGTTGAGTTGGTGTGCAAGCAAGGAAGGAGAGAAATGCACAAACACCAGAGAGCACACCCCCCACCCCCCACCCCCCACCCCCGGGCTTTGACATTCCTCTCCAGGTACTGAGCACCAAGAGAAGAAAAAGCCCAGACGCACACAAGGAATGATTTGATGCATGCAATTAAAACTGAACTACCGATTAGGAAAGAATGTCCCCACGTGAAATAAGGAGTATTTGTGGAGTCATCCTACCGTCACTTACAGCTGAAAAGAATCCAGGGGCTGGGGATGTGGCTCAAGCGGTAGCTAGCGCGCTCGCCTGGCATGCGTGTGGCCCGGGTTCGATCCTCAGCACCACATACAAACAAAGATGTCGTGTCCGCCGATAACTAAAAAATAAACATTAAAAAAAAAATTAAAAAATAAAAAGAATCCAAGGACAAATTAACTTGGACGGGGAGGAAGAGGAGGAGGAGGAGGAGGAGGAGAGGGAGGGGGAGGGGAGGTTAGGGTGGGGGGGGGAGGAGGAGGAGGAAAGAAAGAAGGAAGGAAAAAAAAGGAAGGAAAAAAAAAAAAAGGGTGTGTATAAAGGCATACTCATTTCGACTTCGGCCCCAACCCCCATCCCCGCCCCCGCCCCGTCCCCGCCCACTTATGTTAGGACAACTGGTCGACCTCCGTACATACGGCATTAAAAGAAAAAAGAAAAAAAAAGCAAAGTCCTCGAATGGACAACTGGTCGACCTCGCGGGGTGGAGCGGGAGCAGGGTTTGTGTTGGAGGAAGAAAGGAGTGATAGGATGAGGGGGCCAGGGATAAGAGGAAGAGAGAGCTGAGAGGAGAGAGGAGAGAGGAGAGAGGGATAGATATATAAATAAATAAAGAAATGGATAAATGGATGGATGGATGGATGGATGAATGAATGAATGAATGAATGAATGAATGAATAAATAAATAAATAAATAAATAAATAAATAAGAAAGAAAGATGTCGGGTCCCCC
This sequence comes from Callospermophilus lateralis, assembly GCF_048772815.1. Lineage (NCBI taxonomy): Eukaryota > Metazoa > Chordata > Mammalia > Rodentia > Sciuridae > Callospermophilus > Callospermophilus lateralis. Next base: position 16,553 of record NW_027510504.1, on the reverse strand, counting down.
GAAAACTAAACACTAAATATTTAAAAAAGAAGAAGAAGAAGAAGAAGCAGAAGAAAGAAAGAAAGAAAGAAAGAAAGAAAGAAAGAAAGAAAGAAAGAAAGAAAAAGAAAAGAAAGGTCAGGACAGCTAGTCGACCTTCGTACACGACGCATGAAAAAAAATCAAAGTCCTCCTTCGGACAACTGGTCGACCCCGGTCGTGCTGGGGCGCACGGGCCAACTGGTCAACCTGCGGGACGGGACGGGACGGGGGGAAGAGACGCCAACGGCTCGGGTCGGGACAGCTGGTCGACCTCCCGTCCCAGGAGGAGAGGGCGGAGGGCGGGCAGTCCCCGAGGGGACAACTGGTCGACCCTCCCAAGCGGGAGGGGAAGGAAGAGCGACGCCCGCTCCGGCCAGGCCCCCTCCGTCCTCCCCGCCACGGCGGCGGGGAAGGGGAGGGCCGAGGCGCGGAGCGGAGCGGAGCGGAGCGGGCCCCGGCGCCGCCGGACGGCCAGGCACCGCTCTCCCCCCCTCCCCGAGGCCGGTGCCCGAGGGGAGGGCCGGAGACGCCCCCCAGAGCGGCGACGGGCGCGCCTCCCCGGGGTGGGGGAGAGAGCGCGCGCGAGAGACACCGCCGTGCCCCGCGACCGGCGAGCGCTCGCCGGGGGCGCGAGGAACAGGGGGCCGCGCCCCACCGCCGCGACCACCCCTCGCCCCAGTCACCCACCGCGCCGCCACCACCCACCCCCGGCGCGGACCGGGGCGGCGGCGGGGGGGCGAGAGAGAGGAAGGGAGGCCGGGAGGACGGGAGCGCACCCGGCTCCCACCGCAGGCGCGCGCGTCGGCGCGCGCCCCGCCGGTGAGCGACAAACCCTTGTGTCGAGGGCTGACTTTCAATAGATCGCAGCGAGGGAGCTGCTCTGCTACGTACGAAACCCCGACCCAGAAGCAGGTCGTCTACGAATGGTTTAGCGCCAGGTTCCCCACGAACGTGCGTTACGTGACGGGCGAGAGGGCGGCCCCCTTTCCGGCCGCACCCCGTTTCCCAGGACGAAGGGCTCTCCGCACCAGACCCCGGTCCCGGCGATCCACCGCTAAGAGTCGTGTATGAGATTTGGGAAGGAGGGCCACGGGGGCCCCTCTCCCGCTGGTCCTGGCGCGGCACCGGCTCTTCCCCCCCCCAACAGCCACCCCAACCCCGCCGCCAAGGCGCACGGAGCGGGAAGACCGGGAGAGAGAGAGCTTGCCTCCCGGCCGGCCAAGCACAACAAGGGTACCAGAACAGAAACCCAGTGGTGGTCGAGAGGTTTTTCCAACGACGGGGCTCGCCCGGCGCCTCAGGACCGCACCGGGGCGCGGCCGGGCACACGGGACGGGCCCCACAGGCGCCCGGGGGTTCCCACCACCCCCCCCGACGGCGCGGAGCGGCACACACGCCCGCCGCGAAGGGACCGCCGGGCACCCCCTCCCGGCGGCCGCCAGCGGCGGGACGCGGCACGCACCCCGACCGCGGGTGGGCGGCGGAGTCTGGGGGAGCAGAGGTCGGGCCAGGCCCTCCCACGGCTCCCCAGG
>NW_027510504.1:0-10000 GCF_048772815.1 Callospermophilus lateralis | reverse complement strand
CCTCTGCCAACCGGCCGCCGAGACAACGAGGGGGGATCTGCGGTACAGGCAAGCACAAGGCTTCTTGAGCGTTCGCGGCCGGGGACACCCAAAGCCCCATCGCCTCGGGGGCCCGACCGGCCCCAGCTCGGCGTCCCGCCACAATCGCTCACACGCCCGGGCAACGTCTCCTTCCCCCCACCGGAGAGAGGGAAGAGCGCCCGGGCGCCCGCTCGCCTAACACTCCCCACGCCACTCGGCGCTGGGGACGACAACGCGACACCCTCCCCCCGGAGAGGGAACGGGCAACGCTGCCGAGCTTACCGCCTCGATCCCCCGAAAGAAGCGACACCGCTCTTCCCGTCAGGCACTCGCCTCGGAAACCCCCACGGACGGGGCGAGACCGACAGCGAGGCGGCGGCCGGCCGCGGCAGCGGCACTGGGATCGGGAGCAGCACACACCGGCTCAGCCTCAGGCACCTCAGGAAACAACCCGGAGCGCCCCAGGAGCACCGAAGCAGAGGCGCACCGTCGCGCCGAGGCAGCACGGTGGCAGCCCTCCCCGCGCCGGGGAGGGCCACACACACGGCCCTTGGCCGCCCAGGGGGGGCGGCGAGCGAGAAGCACCCGCTACGTCAGAGGACCCCAGGAGCGAGGTCGAGGCCGGATTCCGCACCCCCGCCCTTCCCCGCACCGCGAACGGGCGGGGAGGCAAGGCGAGGGGCCCGCGGGCAGGACGAGAAGAGTCGGCCCATTCGCCATGAATGTCCGTCCCTCGCCTGGCGCGGCTTTGGTCCAGCCCAGGAGAGCGCAAAGTCACCACATCGATCAGCAGAGTGGGCGGGAGAGGCCCAGGGAGCAGGGGGAGACCCGGCGAGGACCGCTTCTAAGAGGAGCCTGCTACGGCCTCGCCGGCCCCACACCCCAGGGAGAGCGGCCGACGACACGGAACGGGGAACGCCTGACACGCGGCTCGGAGCCATGGAAGCAAGCGTCGTCACGCCACCCTCGGTGCCCGCAGCGAGGAGCGCACGGGCGGTAAAGGACCACCCGCCACCTACCCCCGCCGCCCTCCGGCGCCAGAAGGCCGGCCGGCCAGAGGCGGCACCACCGCGAGGGCGCTCCAGGTGCGCCAAAGAGCCGTCGCACGCAGGCCCAGGCAAGCAGCTCAAGAGGGAACGGGTCCGGGCCACCCCATCAGCCCAGAGCCCCGCACGCACCCGGAGGCCCAAGCTCCCTCGCTCTGGCGTGTGCCGCCAGAGGACAACGTGTCAGCACCTACCCGATGGCAGAAAACGGCCAACTCGGGCCAAAACAATCGCGACCGGGGCAACCGGGAACAGTTCACTCACCACTGCCGCCTTCCCTGAACACAGTCACGGTCAGCGGACCGCGAAATCGAGCCCATCACCGAGATCCAGAGCCCCTAGGGACAACTGGTCGACCCTCGTTGACGAAGGCAAAGACAAGAGACGGGGACCGCCATCCCCAGCGAGCAGGACCGGGGGGGGGGGGGGAAGGGCGGACGGGGAACACGTCCGAAGGACGCCGGGCGTAGCCAACAGGACAAGCCCCGGGCAGCGGGCAGCGGGCCCCCGAAGAGGCAATGCGGCAAGGCCGGGCGAGCACACCCGCCTGGCCCGCCCGGTGAAGCCCCGCAGCCCCGCGGCCAAAACCCGCGAGAGAGAGGGAGAGGGAGAGGAAGCGGGAGAAAAATAAGACAGAAGTCCCGGCGACCGACCCAGACCGGGCAAAGCGAAGCCCGTGGCGGCGAAGGAACCGCTCAGACTGCCACCCGAGGCGCCCGCGGCCCGGACCGTGCAGGGAGAGAAGACAACCGACACACACACAGTAAGCCTGCAGGTCCAATATCCCGCCAACGGGCCACAACGGCCCAGCCCAGCGTGACCGAGACAGTTCCGCTGGCGCCGCCCAGCTCCTGGAACTCTGTCTCGGCCACCGCCGCCGAATATCACGCCTTGGAGACTTCCGATGATCCGACGCTCCTATAAAAGCGGCCACCAGGGGGAGCTCGACAACCGTCAACCAAATCAGGAGGAAGGGACGCGGAACCTCGGTCGGCGTCAGCGGGATCCGCTCCGCAGGGGTCGTAGAAAGTCACCCGGACACGTCCCACCAGCCGGGTCGCCCCGCCAGGGCCCCCCCCCCCCCACAGCGGCGGGCACGAGACGCAGGCAGATCGGCCCAGCACCCCTAGAGAATCCGGCGGGGGACACGGGCAGTGTGGGACTTCAAAACCGAAACCACCACGGTGAAGCCACTATTAGACAGGCAGACTAGCTGCTAGGCCACGGTCCGATCCATCCAGAGAATGGAGGAATTGACAGAAACATGTAAAAACCCGTCGAAATCGGTGGCTGGGGAATTTGATCTGCTGGTCTTTGGGCTCGGTGTTTCCGCCTGTCTCTGTACCAAAAAAAAAAAAAAAAAAAAATGGGAAGATGAACAGCCTCTGAGAAACCTTCCTCCTCTGTGTCTGTGGTTCAGTGCCAGAGGGCCGGCCTAGCACATAGGAGGCACTGGGTTTGAGCCTTAGCGCGGCATACAAAAAGGAACAAAGTCGAAAGAAGGCGTGCTGTCCACCTACAACTACTCTAAAAAAGAAAAAAAAAAAAAAAAAAAGAATACTGATCATAATAGGAATAAGGATTCTTCCTTGGGGAGTTCTATTTTCTCTGCCTGGCCACGTTATCTTTTTTTTTTTTTTTTTTTTTTTTTTTTTTTTTTAAGAGAGAGTGAGAGAGAATTTCAATATTTACTTTTTTTTTTTTTTTTTAACAACATCTTTGTTTGTGTGCTGAGGACCGAACCCGGGCAACTGCAACTGCGCTACCGCTTGAGCCACATCCCCAGCCCCCTTTTTAACTTTTACTTATTTTTCTTTTGTAAAGACAGAGAGGAGGAGGAGGGGGGGGAGAGAGAGAGAGGGAAGAGGGGGGTGGAGAGAGAGAGAGAGAGAGAGAGAGAGAGAGAGAGAGAGAATATTTTTTAATGTTTATTTTTCAGTATGCGGTGGGCACAACATCTTTATTTTATTTTACGCGGTGCTGAGGATCGAACCCAGCGCCCCGCGCATGCCGCGGGAGCGCATTACCACTTGAGGCACATCTCCAGCCCATTAATTCTTATTTGAATTTGTGTTTTTATTTACCTATTTATTTACCTGAGTAAGAAATGAGCATTTTCTTGAACCGAAAGTCATTTTCCACCGGGTCACAGAGCCAAATTTTACGTTTAGGCACATGGTAATAAGAAGCTGTAACAGGGCGCTAAGAGCGGCTGCCTTGGCTAAAAAGCGTGGGCCCTTGCCCCAGAGCGAAACAACAACGACAACGGGGCGGGGGGGGGGGGGGGGGGGCGGGGAAGAATCAAACAAATAATGCAATCAATCCATGGGCCAAGGACCTGAACAGATACTTCTCAGAAGTGGATTAAGACACTCCTATAAAAGCGGCCACCAGGGGGAGCTCGAAAACCGTCAACAAAATCAGGCGGAAGGGTCGGTGTCAGCGGGATCCGCTTCGCAGGGGTCGTAGAAAGTCACCTGGACACGTCCCACCAGCCGCCCCACCCCCACCCCGCCAGGGTGCCCCGCAGCAGCGGGAGGCGCCGGCAGTCTGCCCAGCACCCCCAGAGAATCCGGCGGGGGACACGGACGGTGTGGGACTTCAAAACCGAAACCACCACGGTGAAGCCACAATTAGACAGGCAGACTAGCTGCTAGGCCACGGTTCGATCCATCCAGACAATGTAGGAATTGACAGAAACATGTCAAAATCAGTTTGAAATCGGTTGCTTGGGAATTTGATCTGCTTGTCTTTGGGCTTTGTGTTTCCTCCTTTTTCTGTACAAAAAAAAAAAAAAAAAAAAATTGGAAGATGACCAGCCTCTGAGAATCCTTTCTTGTCTAGGGTCTGTCTGTGTCTTTGGGTCAGTAGCAGAGGGCCGGCCTGGCACAGAGTTTGAGCCTTAGCACGCCATACAAAAAGGAACAAATCATCGAACAAATCATCACAAGGATTCTTCCTTGTGAAGTTGTATTTTGTCAGTTTGACCGTTTTATCTTTTTTTTTTTTTTTTTTGTATCTTTATTTTTATTGATCTATCAATATCACAGAGCCAAATTTTACATTTAGACACTTGGTAATAAGAAGCTGTAACAGGGCTCTAAGAGAGGCTGCCTTGGCTAAAAAGCATGGTCTGTTGCCCTAGACTGAAACACCACATGCTCTGGGATAAATAAAGCTGGAGAAAGGTTGCAAGAGCACTTCATGGTGTTGTCAGTCTGGTGTTGTGGCTCAGTGGTACAGTACTTACCAAGTACGCATGAGGCACAGGGTTCAATCCCGGGCACCACATTGAAATCATCATCATCATCATCACCTAAATAAACAAAATAAACGTATGTATTTTTTTATCTGTTTGTTTATTTATTGGAGGAGGCCTGTAAGGAGGGATTGAACTCAGGGGCACTCACTGACTACTGAACCACATCCCCTAGCCCTACCTATCTAGTATATTACTTAGAGACAGGGTCTCACTGAGTTGCTTAGTGTCTCACTTTTGCTGAGGGTGGCTTTAAACTCTGGATCCTCCTGCCTCAGCTGTGTGTGTGTGTGTGTGTGTGTGTGTGTGTGTGTGTGTGTGAGAGAGAGAGAGAGAGAGAGAGAGAGAGAGAGAGAGAGAGAAGCCTGTCTGGGATGACAGGCATAGGCCACTGTACCCAGTCACTTATTTATTTTATTTTTAGTATGACTTCAAGGTACACACAAGACAATCACTGCCAGGCGTAGGAGGAACATAGCACATTGATAAACAGTCAGATCTTTGAGGAAGCATTAAACAATCTTAAGGTAGTGTGCAAGTCATTCAATAACCTCAAAATACCTACATGAGGGTTGGAATTGTAGCTCAGTGGTAGAGTGCTTGCCTTGCATTCGTGAGGCCCTGGGTTCAATCCTCAGCACCACATAAAAATAAATAAACAAAAATAAAGACATTGTGTCCATCAACAGCTATAACTAACTAACTAACTAACTAACTAACTAAATAAATAAATAAATACCTGCATGAAAACCACAGAGAATTAAAGGAAAAGATGGATAAATCTATTATGGCAAGGAGATGAGAACACTCGTCCCTTAGCAGCTGAGGACGACTTAGGCCATAAATAAATAATCAGGAACAAAGGACAGCAGAACTACATCACGAACAACCCACACCTAATGGGCACGTTCAGAACACTGCAAGGCCACCACTACACAGCAGACATTCTTTTCAAGTGAATACGGAATGTTTACCAAAGTTGACCATAGAATGGAACATAAACCAAATCTCGACAAAGTCTAAAAGATGAAATCACACCACAACTCTTCTCTGAACAACACAAAAGTAAGCTGGAGGTCGTAGCATGTGGGCCACTGCCAGGATTCATTTCAAGAACGGGATGAAACCCAAAGAAAGTATAAACCTGTACATTCACAAATCTCAGGGAGAAATAGCCGCATCCATCTTTCACAAACTCTTGAGAGGGGCGGGTCAGGGGTCAAGGTGAGATTGAAATACCCAAATACCCTCAACAAAGTGCCAACTTTATCAAACCAGTAGCCTAGATAAAGCAGGTACTTGTACTACGCCTTCTCGGTGACATTGTGGGTTTTTTTGGGTTTTGGGGGGGGGGAGGGGGAGGGGGGAGGGGAGCGGGGAAGGGTGGTTCCCGCCACTTTGGGTTCCTACCGCTTTGTCTGCAAGGGAAAATTTGTTTCCTGCCAGGCTGGGGTGCCAGTTATCAGGGCGGGGAAGTAAGATTCTTACACTAAACCGGGCTTGCTTGGGGCAGGTCTCAGTTCTAATTTACATAACAACAGGCAGGGCAAAGTCTCTCCCACTGCCCCTGAAGGAAGAAAAATGTGGCCTCTCCAGGCTGTTCACAATTCCCAACCTGTTTTAAGGGTCAGTTTGTCTCTCTAACTCTGCATTTATGCTGACCGATTGGTTTAAAACTACACTAAGAGGTTAATTTGAATATCATTTGTTTCAGAGCACTTGTTCAATGTGTCTACCAGCATTTAATTTCTCTCTCCTGATGTTCCTTAATAACCTGATTGCTTTGGCCTCCTTCTCCTGGATTATGTGTAACTTGCCCCCCTTTGGTATAAAAAGAAACCCAGGAGGAGATTGATCCTAAAGAAAAGGGGTGCTCCACTAAGTGAGAAACTGAAAATCAAGCGATTAAAAAGAGTTTGGTGTAGAGAAAGAGAGGGGTGTGTGTGTGTGTGTGTGTGTGTGTGTGTGTGTGTGTGTGTGTGTGTGTTATAGAGAGAGAAGGGGAGAGTCTCTTGTACTTCAGGGTTTTTGTCTGTCTGTCTGACTGTCTGTCTGTCTGTCTGTCTGTCTGTTTGTTGTCTAATAATTACAGTGTTTCAGTTGGAAGCTCTGCCCTGGGTAATTCTTTCCAACTCTTAGAAAGTAGTAACTGTGGTTATGTTCATTTCTGTTAATGATCCATTCTTCCTGCCTTTTAAATTCATTGATCACCCAGAACTCCTGTGTTTGGGGCAGGAGGGGTCCAGGTGCTTGAGAGAATTTTTTTTTTTTTTTCCCCCCCTGTGTCATTGGAATGGAGATTTGGACCTCTGAGTAAGAGTAGAGTTTTCTAAGAGAAAAGAGAAGAGCTCTAAGGGAAAAGCAGGGGATTGGATTACCAAAAAAAAAAAAAAAAAAAAAAAAAAAAAAAAGCCTTTTGAAACCAAACTATTGTTAGGTAAAACTGCTTACTCTTTGCCGTGAATGAGAAGAATCTTAAAATATGCGATATGTTTGGGCCAGTCCAATGTGTCTTTGGGATTCATCATCTGAAGTGGCACCCCCTTTCTCCACTGAAAAGTCTTAACTGGGCCTCTTCTGAAATCTTCACCCAGACTGGTTTTAGGTCTGTCAGCAAAAGAGTCTCTCTGTGCAAAAGAATTCAAGGTGGATAAACTTCCTATTTTCGTGTCGCCCTGTTTACTTGGCCACTGGCCGAGAAGATACCAGCACTCCAGGTGCTGGACACCCCACCCCCCCCACCCCCCACCCCACCCCACCCCCCCACCCCCCCCCACCCCCCCCCCCCCCCCCCGTTACTAGTTTTTCACAAACATGTCCAGAACAGTACTTTGAAGAAATGTGCAAACAAGGCCTCTGGCCTTGAGCTGGGCTTCACAGAGATGTCTACATGTTTAAGATACGAGACGGTACCAACTGGACTCCATGGTAACAGCTGGCAGGGGGAGAGTAGACAGGGGAGAAGAAGCTCTCCCCTTCTCAGGTGTTGTCCTCCAAGGGTTAACATGCCCAGAACAGTGAGAGAAAAAGCTGCTTTTATGTGAACTTCTGCAGACCATGAATTTCTGAGCCCCTCCCCTTACATGCTGGGTATAAAACTCTGAAACTACCTGAACTTTGGGTTCAGGGGATTAATTCCTTACAGCAAAAGCCATCTTCTCTGAACCTGGCTGCATCCAAATAAAACCGTTTTCCTGCTCTGTTCGGTCGGTGCCTTGCCTCATTTGTCCCTACAACACATCCATGCAAGGAAGACTTTATCAAACCAGTAGCCTAAGTAAAGCAGGTTCCAGGTTACTTTTTGCCACCACCGCCACCACCACCACCATGCATACCAATAATTTCTTCTGATTTTTTTTTTTTAATTACATACAAACAAATCAAAAACCATGAAAAGTATAAACTATGTTACTGAGAATCAAGAAGAGTCATTCACTCATGTAAATTCAGAAATTCGGTAAGGGTGGTTGTTGTTTCTGTCTGTTGCTGTTGTTGTCCTTTTTTGTCTTTTTTTTTTTTTTTTTTTAATTTTTCTCCCAACTGTCAAATCAATTAAAGCGGGGTGGGGGGGTGGGGGGGGGGTGAGGTGGTGGTGGGTGTCAGAAAATGTAACAGGGGTCCACTTTATAGGCTTTGAGTATAAGTCTCACTGCTCAGCCACTGAGGCTCATGTTAAAACCCATATCCTTTTTCCTTTCTCTTTTCCCTACCCTCCCCCTCCCTAATCATAGGTGAAGCCATATTGACTTTCAGGGTGGGTTATCTGCCCATTGGCTAACAAATATTTAGAATTTTCATCCAGAAAATCACTTTTCTGTTTGATAACCTTGCTAGGCCTCCGATGGGTTAGAACAACAGAGTGTCAGCAGAGTCATCAGAGTTTTGTTGCTGTAAAGGTTCAGTTCTTATGTTTTCTTATTATAATAAATTCCCCCTCTTCCTTCTGAGATGCTTTGCCTCTGAGCAACACCCCCCCAACACCTATCCCCCCTTCTCTGCCTCTCTCTCTCTCTCTCTCTCTCTCTCTCTCTCTCTCTCTCTCTGTCGAGTTACCCCAGGGCTCCATAAGTTGCTGAGGCTGGGCTTAGTCTTGTGATTCTCCTGAATCACCCCACATCTCTGTCACTGGAGATGTGTGCACATCTGGGGACTAGAGTACTATGCTGTGCTGTGTCTGAGAGATTTTTTTATTATTAAAAAGTCGGTACACTTAAAGACATATAGGTTTCCTACATGAGAGGTCACCCTTTTTATTAGAACGTGTATTGTATCGAAGCTCTAAACTTATCCCATAGTCAGTGACCCATGTGGAAGTTCTAACACATGCATTCGGTGTAACATTCAGATTTAGAAAAAAAAAAAAAAAAAGAAAGAAAGAAAGAAAGAAAGAAAGAAAGAAAGAAAGAAAGAAAGAAAAGAAAACGAAAAGAGAAAGATCTGTGCTTGGGGCTGGGGATGTGGCTCAAGTGGTAGCATGCTCGCCTGGCATGCGTGCGGCCAGGGTTCGATCCTCAGCACCACAAACAAATCAAGATGTTATATCCGCGGAAAACTAACTAACTAACTAACTAACTAAATAAATAAATATTTAAAAAATTCTCTCTCCCTGTCTCTCACTCTCACACTCTGTCTAAAAAATAATAAATAAATAAATAAAAAGATCTGTGCCATTAATGACCAGTTTTCACATCTGTTAGTTTTAATTGAAAAAGTAAGGGTTTGGGGATCATTTGTTGAAAGAACACTCCTGTACCAGGTGAGTGGCACTGTTTCCTGAATGCATAAGAGTATTTGTCCACTTGAGTCCAAGCTGTTCTCCTAGGTCCAACTGTTGGTGAGCAAAACACCACATCGTGGCAGTTATCTGGCCAGAGTCTGGGCAGAGCTGGTAGATTCTGAACTTGGCTTCCAAAGTCAAAGGTCAATGAATGTATGTAGGACTTCTAGGCAAGTGTGATGTGAAGATCTCTGGGCTTGTTGTACAATAAATGTGTCTGTGTTCCTTCAGCATAGAAGGAAATGTATTCATTCTAGAATGCAAAGCTTGGGCTAGGGTTTTAGCTCGGTAGTAGAGCACTTGCCTGGGACGTGTGGGGCGCTGGATTCCATCCTGAGCACCACGAAACCCAAAACAAAGGGACAAACGAGTAAATAAGGTAAAGATAGTGTGTCCATCCATCTACAGCTCAAAAAATTAAAGGTATGGGTTGGGGGTTCATGTCGATCCTCCCCCGCCCACCCCCAAGAGGATCAGGATGAGGTTGAGAGAAGGATCGTAAACTCATAGCGAAAGTAACCTCGCGAGGAGACCCCTGTCTCCCAAAGAAAAGTTGTGATAGTAAAAGCAAATGGGACTCCGTTTTGTTTTATGTCCCCATTCTGTAAAACAACCAGGCCAAGTAGAAGGGTCATGACTGAAGCAAGATGTTCTTTTCCTTGTGCTATAGAAACCTTTAAGAGTAAGGAACTACCTAATGGGACATTGTTTCTGTAACTAGCCCATAAAAGGGGGAGCGGGGGGGGGGGGGGGGGGGCTAAGCTTCTGTCACTGGAGTGGCTAGGCTGATTGTGATTGGCTGAGCGTCCCTCCGCCTGACTTCACTCTCCCGCTTCTGTAACGTGGCTTGCTTGCATTAGCTAGACGCCCCCTCCCCCCAAAACGTCCCTTTTGCAG
>NW_027510503.1:0-33393 GCF_048772815.1 Callospermophilus lateralis | reverse complement strand
GAAACCTAAATATAAAAACTGCTACTGTAGACGAACGCTTCAACCTAGAAGAACAAAATTTGGTGAGCCAAGTGGGCTTTGTGTACCGATCTTCACCACCAAGTATCATCAAGATTGGGTGAAAAAATATTTGCTGGTATTTCGGAAACTCTTTATTTCTTAGAAGCTTGGCAACCCCTCTCAATGAAAGTGCTTTTCCAAAGTCTGTGCCTAGGGCTAGTTGAAGAGGAATCAAACCATAGAGACAAAACTGAGAACTCCTTTATTTTGCCAAGTTTCAAACAGCTACTACAAACCATGTTGGATTTAGTGTTCCAAATTCATCTATCTATATAGGAGAGAACACAGTGAAACCTAAATATAAAAATTGCTACTGTAGACGAACGCTTCAACCTAGAAGAACAAAATTTGGTGAGCCAAGTGGGATATGTGTACTGATCATCACCAACAAGTATCATCAAGATTGGGTGAAAAAATATTTGCTGGTATTTCGGAAACTCGTTATTTCTCAGAAGCTTGGCTACCCCTCTCAATGAAAGTGCTTTTCCACAGTCTGTGAATAGGGCTACTTGAAGAGCAAACAAACCATAGAGACAAAACTGAGAACTCCTTTATTTTGTCAAGTTTCAAATAGCTACTACAAACCATGTTGGATTTAGATTTCCAAATTCATCTATCTATATAGCCGAGAACAGAGTGAAACCTAAATATAAAACTGCTACTGTTGACGAACGCTTCAACCAAGAAGGACCAAATTTGTTGAGCTAAGTGGTATTTGTGTACCGATCTTCACCACCACGTATCATCAACATTGGGTGAAAAAATATTTGCTGGTAATTCGGAAACTCGTTATTTCTTAGAAGCTTGGCAACCCCTCTCAATGAAAGTGCTTTTCCACAGTCTCTGCTTAGGGCTACATGAAGCGGAAACAAATCATAGAGACAAAACTGAGAATTCCTATACACTGTCACGTTTCAAAGAGCTACTACAAACCATATTGGATTTAGAGTTCCAAATTCATCTATCTATATATGAGAGAACAGAGTGAAAACTAAAAATAAAACTGCTACTGTAGACGAATGCTTCAACCTAGAAGAACAAAATTTGGTGAGCCAAGTGGGATTTGTGTACTTGTCCTTACCACCAAGTATCATCAAGATTGGGTGAAAAAATATTTGCTGGTATTTCGGAAACTCGTTATTTTTTGGAAGATTGGCAACCCCTCTCAATTAAAGTGCTTTTCCACAGTCTGTGCCGGGGCTACTTGAAAAGGAAACAAACCATAGAGACAAAATTGAGAACTCCTTTTTTTTGTCAAGTTTCAAAGAGCTACTACAAACCGTGTTGGATTTAGAGTTCCAAATTCATCTATCTATATAGGAGGGAACAGAGTAAAACCTAAAATTAAAAACTGCTACTGTAGACGAATGCTTCAACCTAGAATAACAAAATTTAGTGAGCCAAGTGGGATTTGTGTACTTGTCCTACCACCAAGTATCATCAAGATTGGCTGAAAAATATTTGCTGGTATTTCGGAAACTCGTTATTTCTTAGAAGCTTGGCAACCCCTCTCAATGAAAGTGCTTTTCCACAGTCTATGCCAGGGCTACTTGAAGAGGAAACAAACCATAGAGACAAAACTGAGAACTCGTTTACTTTGTCAAGCTTCAAAGAGCTACTACAAACCATGTTGGATTTAGAGTTCCAAATTCATCTATCTACATAGGAGAGAAGAGAGTGAAACCTAAAAATAAAAACTGCTACTGAAAACGAACGCTTCAACATAGAAGAACAAAATTTGGTGAGTCAAGTGGGATTTGTGTATCGATCGTAAACACCAAGTATCATCAAGATTGGGTGAAAATATATTTCCTGGTATTTCGGGAACTCGTAATTTCTTGGAAGCTTGGCAACCCCTCTAAATGAAAGTGCTTTTCCACCGTTTGTGCCAGGGCTACTTGAAGAGGAAACAAACCATAGAGAAAAAACTGAGAACTCCTTTATTTTGTGAAGTTTCAAAGATCCACTACAAACCATGTTGGATTTAGAGTTCCAAATTCATCTATCTATATAGGAGAGAACAGAGTGAAACCTAAATATAAAAATTGCTACTGTAGACGAACGCTTCAACCTAGAAGAACAAAATTTGGTGAGCCATGTGGGATTTGTGTATTGATCATCACCAACAAGTATCATCAAGATTGGGTGAAAAAATATTTGCTGGTATTTCGTAAACTCTTTATTTCTTAGAAGCTTGGCATCCCCTCTCAATGAAAGTGCTTTTCCACAGTCTTTGCCTAGGGCTACTTGAAGAGGAACAAACCATAGAGAGAAAACTGAGAACTCCTTTATTTTGTCAAGTTTCAAAGAGCTACTACAAACCATGTTGGATTTAGTGTTCCAAATTCATCTATCTATATAGCAGAGAACAGAGTGAAACCTAAATATAAAAACTGCTACTGTTGACGAACGATTCAACCAAGAAGGACAAAATTTTGGTGAGCCAAGTGGGATTGTGTACCGATCTTCACTACCATGTATCATCAACATTGGGTGAAAAAATATTTGCTGGTAATTCGGAAACTCTTTATTTCTTAGAAGCTTTGCAACCCCTCTCAATGAAAGTGCTTTTCCACAGTCTGTGCCTAGGGCTACTGAAGAGGAAACAAATCATAGAGACAAAACTGAGAATTCCTTTACTATGTCAAGTTTCAAAGAGCTACTACAATCCATATTGGATTTAGAGTTCCAAATTCATCTATCTATATAGGAGAGAACAGAGTGAAACCTAAATATAAAAACTGCTTCTGTAGACGAACTCTTCAACCTAGAAGAACAAAATGTGGTGAGCCAAGTGGGATTTGTGTAGTGATCATTACCACCAAGTGTCATCAAGATTGCGTGAAAAAATATTTGCTGGCATTTCGGAAACTCGTTATTTCTTGGAAGCTTGGCAACCTCTCTCAATGAAAGTGCTTTTCCACAGTCTCTGCTTATGGCTACTTGAAGAGGATACAATCATAGAGACAAAACTGAGAGCTCCTTTATTTTGTCATGTTTCAAATAGCTACTACAAACCATATTGGATTTAGAGTTAAAAATTCATCTATCTATATAGGAGAGAAAAGAGTGAAACCTAAATATAAAAACTGCTACTGTAGACGAACGCTTCAACCTATAGAACAAAATTTGGTGAGCCAAGTGGGATTTGTGTACCGATCTTCACCACCAAGTATCATCAAGATTGGGTGAAAAATATTTGCTGGTATTTCGGAAACTCGTAATTTGTTGGAACCTTGGCAACACCTCTCAATGAAAGTGCTGTTCCACAGTCTGTGCCTAGGGCTACTTGAAGAGGAAACAAACCATAGAGAGAAAACTGAGAACTCCTTTATTTTGTCAAGCTTCAAAGAGCTACTACAAACCATGTTGGATTTAGTGTTCCAAATTCATCTATCTATATAGCAGAGAACAGAGTGAAACCTAAATATAAAAACTGCTACTGTTGACGAACGATTCAACCAAGAAGGACAAAATTTGGTGAGCCAAGTGGGATTTGTGTACCGATCTTCACCACCACGTATCATCAACATTGGGTGAAAAAATATTTGCTGGTAATTCGGAAACTCGTTATTTCTTAGAAGCTTTGCAACCCCTCTCAATGAAAGTGCTTTTCCACAGTCTGTGCTAGGCCTACTTGAAGAGGAAACAAATCATAGAGACAAAACTGAGAACTCCTTTACTATGTCAAGTTTCAAAGAGCTACTACAATCCATATTGGATTTAGAGTTCCAAATTCATCTATCTATATAGGAGAGAACAGAGTGAAACCTAAATATAAAAACTGCTTCTGTAGACGAACTCTTCAACCTAGAAGAACAAAATGTGGTGAGCCAAGTGGGATTTGTGTAGTGATCATTACCACCAAG
Source organism: Callospermophilus lateralis (assembly GCF_048772815.1). Taxonomy (NCBI): domain Eukaryota; kingdom Metazoa; phylum Chordata; class Mammalia; order Rodentia; family Sciuridae; genus Callospermophilus; species Callospermophilus lateralis. The sequence goes on along the minus strand of NW_027510503.1, from coordinate 29,464 downwards.
TGTCATCAAGATTGCGTGAAAAAATATTTGCTGGTATTTCGGAAACTCGTTATTTCTTGGAAGCTTGGCAACCTCTCTCAATGAAAGTGCTTTTCCACAGTCTCTGCTTATGGCTACTTGAAGAGGATACAAATCATAGAGACAAAACTGAGAGCTCCTTTATTTTGTCAAGTTTCAAATAGCTACTACAAACCATATTGGATTTAGAGTTAAAAATTCATCTATCTATATAGGAGAGAAAAGAGTGAAACCTAAATATAAAAACTGCTACTGTAGACGAACGCTTCAACCTATAGAACAAAATTTGGTGAGCCAAGTGGGATTTGTGTACCGATCTTCACCACCAAGTATCATCAAGATTTGGTGAAAAAATATTTGCTGGTATTTCGGAAACTCGTAATTTGTTGGAACCTTGGCAACACCTCTCAATGAAAGTGCTTTTCCACAGTCACTGCTTAGGATACTTGAAGAGGAAACAAATCATAGAGACAAAACTGTGAACTCCTTAATTTTGTCAAGATTCAAAGAGCTACTACAAACCATGTTGGATTTAGAGTTCCAAATTCATCTATCTATATAGGAGAGGACAGAGTGAAACCTAAATATAAAAATTGCTATTGTAGAAGAACGCTTCAACCTAGAAGAACAAAATTTGGTGAGCCAAGTGGGATTTGTGTACTGATCATCACCACCAAGTATCATCAGGATTAGGTTGAAAAATATTTGCTGGTATTTCGGAAACTCGTTATTTCTTAGAAGCTTGGCAACCCCTCTCAATGAAAGTGCTTTTCCACAGTCTGTGCCTAGGGCTACTTGAAGAGGAATCAAACCATACAGACAAAACTGAGAACTCCTTTATTTTGTCAAGTTTCAAAGAGCTACTACAAACCATGTTGGATTTAGAGTTCCAAATTCATCTATCTATATAGCAGAGAACAGAGTGAAACCTAACAATAAAAACTGCTACTGAAAACGAACGTTTCAACCTAGAAGCACAGAATTTGGTGAGTCAAGTGGGATTTGTGTACCGATCGTAAACACCAAGTATCATCAAGATTGGGTGAAAAAAGATTTACTGGTATTTGGGAAACTCGTAATTTCTTGGAAGCTTGGCAACCTCTCTCAATGAAAGAGCTTTTCCACCGTTTGTGCTGGGGCTACTTGAAGAGCAATCAAACCATTCAGAAAAAACTGAGAACTCCTATATTTTGTCAAGTTTCAAAGAGCCACTACAAACCATGTTGGATTTAGAGTTCCAAATTCATCTATCTATATAGGAGAGAAGAGAGTAAAACCTAAAATTAAAAACTGCTACTGTAGACGAATGCTTCAACCTAGAAGAACAAAATTTGGTGAGCCAAGTGGGATTTGTGTACTTGTCCTTACCACCATGTATCATCAAGATTGGGTGAAAAAATATTTCCTGGTATTTCGGAAACTCGTAATTTCTTAGAAGCTTGGCACCCCTCTCAATGAAAGTGCTTTTCCACAGTCTATGCCACGGCTACTTGAAGAGGAAACAAACCATAGAGACAAAACTGAGAACTTTTTTATTGTTTCAAGTTTCAAAGAGCTACTACAAACCATGTTGGATTTAGAGTTCCAAATTCATCTATCTATATTGGAGAGAAGAGAGTGAAACCTAAAAAAAAAAAACTGCTACTGAAAACGAACGCTTCAACCTAGAAGAACAAAATTTTGTGAGTCAAGTGGGATTTGTGTACCGATCGTAAACACCAAGTATCATCAAGATTGGGTGAAAAAAGAGTTGCTGGTATTTCGGAAACTCATAATTTCTTGGAAGCATGGCAACCCCTCTCAATGAAAGAGCTTTTCCACCGTTTGTGCCTGGGGATACGTGAAGAGGAATCAAACCATAGAGAAAAAACTGATAACTCCTTTATTTTGTCAAGTTTCAAAGAGCCACTACAAACCATGTTGGATTTAGAGTTCCAAATTCATCTATCTATATAGGAGAGAAGAGAGTGAAACCTAAATATAAAAATTGCTACTGTAGACGAACTGTTCAACCTAGAAGAACAAAATTTGGTGAGCCAAGTGGGATTTGTGTACTGATCATCACCAACAAGTATCATCAAGATTGGGTGAAAAAATATTTGCTGGTATTTCGGAACCTCGTTATTTCTTAGAAGATTGGGCAACCCCTCTCAATGAAAGTGCTTTTCCACAGTCTATGCCAGGGCTACTTGAAGAGGAAACAAAACATAGAGACAAAACTGAGAACTCCTTTATTTTGTCAAGTTTCAAAGAACTACTACAAATCATGTTGGATTTAGAGTTCCAAATTCATCTATCTATATAGGAGAGAACAGAGTGAAACCTAAATATAAAAATTGCTACTGTAGACGAACGCTTCAACCTAGAAGAACAAAATTTGGTGAGCCAAGGGGGATTTGTGTACCGATCTTCACCACCAAGTATCATCAAGATTGGGTGAAAAAATATTTGCTGGTAATTCGGAAACTCGTTATTTCTTAGAAGCTTGGCAACCCCTCTCAATGAAATTGCTTTTCCTCCGTTTGTGCCTGGGGCGACTTGAAGAGGAAACAAACCATAGAGAAAATACTGAGAACTCCTTTATTTGTCAAGTTTCAAAGAGCCACTACAAACCATGTTGGATTTAGAGTTCCAAATTCATCTTTATATATAGGAGAAAACAGAGTGAAACCGAAATATAAAAACTGCTACTGTAGACGAATGCTTCAACCTAAAAGAACAAAATTTGGGGAGCCAAGTACGATTTGTGTACTGATCATTACCACCTAGTATCATCAAGAGTGGGTGAAAAAATATTTGCTGGTATTTCGGAAACTCGTTATTTCATAGAAGCTTGGAAACCCCTCTCAATGAAAGTGCTTTTCCACAGTCTGTGCCTAGGGCTCCTTGAAGAGAAAACAAACCATAGAGACAAAACTGAGAACTCCTTTATTTTGTCAAGTTTCAAAGAGCTACTACAAACCATGTTGTATTTAGAGTACCAAATTCATCTATCTATATAAGAGAGAACAGAGTGAAACCTAAAAATAAAAACTGCTACTGTAAACGAACGCTTCAACCTAGAAGAACCAAATTTTATGGAGCCAAATGGGATTTGTGTACTTGTCATTACCACCACGTATCATCAACATTTGGTGAAAAAATATTTGCTGATATTTCGGAAACTCATAATTTCTTGGAAGCTTGGCAAACCCTTTCAATGAAAGTGCTTTTCCACAGTCTTTGCTTTGGGCTACATGAAGCGGAAACAAATCATAGAGACAAAACTGAGAACTCCTTTACTTTGTCAAGTTTCAAAGAGCTACTACAAACCATATTGGATTTAGAGTTCCAAATTCATCTATCTATATAGGAGAGAACAGAGTGAAACTTAAATATAAAATCTGGTATTGTAGACGAACGCTTCAACCTAGAAGAACAAAATTTGCTGAGCCAAGTGGGATTTGTGTACCGATCTTCACCACCAAGTATCATCAAAATTGAGTGAAAAAATATTTGCTGGTATTTGGGAAACTCGTAATTTCTTGGAAGCTTGGCAACCCCTCTCAATGAAAGAGCTTCTCCAACGTTTGTGCCTGGGGCTATTTGAAGAGTAATCAAACCATAGAGAAAAAACTGAGAAATCCTTTATTTTGTCAAGTTTCAAAGAGCCACTACAAACCATGTTGGATTTAGAGTTCCAAATTCATCTATCTATATAGGAGAGAACAGAGTGAAACCTAAATATAAAAATTGCTCCTGTAGACGAACGCTTTAAACTAGAAGAACAAAATTTGGTGAGCCAAGTGGGATTTGTGTACTGATCATCACCAACATGTATCATCAAGATTGGGTGAAAATATATTTACTGGTATTTCGGAAAATCGTTTTTTCTTAGAAGCTTGGCAACCCCTCTCAATTAAAGTGCTTTTCCACAGTCTGTGCCTAGGGCTACATGAAGAGGAAACAAACCATAGAGACATAACTGAAAACTCCTTGATTTTGTCAAGTTTCAAAGAGCTACTACAAACCATGTTGGATTTAGAGTTCCAAATTATCTATCTATATAGCAGAGAACAGAGTGAAACCTAAATATAAAAACTGCTACTGTAGACGAACGCTTCAAACTAGAAGAACAAAATTTGTTGAGCCAAGTGGGACTTGTGTACTGATCATTATCACCACGTATCATCAACATTGGGTGACAAAATATTTGCTGTTATTTCGGAAACTCTTAATTTCTTGGAATCTTGGCAACAGCTTTCAATGAAAGTGCTTGTCCACAGTCTCGGCTTACGGCTACATGAAGCGGAAACAAATCATAGAGACAACTCTGAGAACTCCTTTACTATGTCAAGTTTCAAAGAGCTACTACAAACCATATTGGATTTAGAGTTCCAAATTCATCTATCTATATAGGAGAGAACAGAGTAAAACCTAAAATTAAAAACTGCTACTGTAGACGAATGCTTCAACCTAGAAGAACAAAATTTGGTGAGCCAAGTGGGATTTGTGTACTTGTCCTTACCACCAAGTGTCATCAAGATTGGGTGAAAAAATATTTGCTGGTATTTCGGAAACTCGTTATTTCTTAGAAGCTTGGCAACCCCTCTCAATGAAAGTGCTTTTCCACAGTCTGTGCCAGGGCTACTTGAAGAGGAAACAAACCATAGAGACAAAACTGAGAACTCCTGTATTTTGTCAAGTTTCAAATAGCTACTACAAACCATGTTGGATTTAGAGTACCAAATTCATCTATCTATATAAGAGAGAAGAGAGTGAAACCTAAAAATAAAAACTGCTACTGAAAACGAACGCTTCAACATAGAAGAACAAAATTTGGTGAGTCAAGTGGGATTTAGATACCGATCATTAGCACCACGTATCATCAACATTGGGTGACGAAATATTTGCTGGTCTTTAAGAAACTCGTAATTTCTTGAAAGCTTGGCAACCCCTTTCAATGAAAGTGCTTTTCCACAGTCTCTGCTTGGGGCTACATGAAGGGGAAACAAATCATAGAGACAAAACTGAGAACTCCTTTACTTTGTCAAGTTCCAAAGAGCTACTGCAACCATTTTGGATTTAGAGTTCCAAATTCATCTATCTATATAGGAGAGAACAGAGTGAAACCAAAATAAAAAAACTGCTACTGTAGACGAGCGCTTCCACCTAGAAGAACAAAATTTGGTGAGCCAAGTGGGATTTGTGTACTTGTCACTACCACCACGTATCATCAACATTGGGTGAAAAAATAATTGCTGGTATTTCGGAAACTCGTTATTTCTTAGAAGCTTGGCAACCCCTCTCAATGAAAGTGCTTTTCCACAGTCTCTGCCTAGGGCTACTTGAAGAGAAAACAAACCATAGAGACAAAACGGAGAACTCCTTTATTTTGTCAAGTTTCAAAGAGCTACTACAAACCATGTTGGATTTAGTGTTCCAAATACATCTATCTATATAGGAGAGAACAGAGTGAAACCTAAAAATGAAACCTGCTACTGTAAACGAACGCTTCAACCTAGAAGAACCAAATTTGGGGAGCCAAATGGGATTTGTGTACTTGTCATTAACACCACGTATCATCAACATTTGGTGAAAAAATATTTGCTGATATTTCGGAAACTCATAATTTCCTGGAAGCTTGGCAAACCCTTTCAATGAAAGTGCTTTCCCATAGTCTTTGCTTAGGGCTACATGAAGCGGAAACAAATCATAGAGACAAAACTGAAACCTCCTTTACTTTGTCAAGTTTCAAAGAGCTACTACAAACCATATTGGACTTAGAGTTCCAAATTCATCCATCTATATAGGAGAGAACAGAGTGAAACCTAAATATAAAAACTGGTACTGTAGACGAACGCTTCGACCTAGAAGAACAAAATTTGGTGAGCCAAGTGGGATTTGTGTACCGATCATCACCACCAAGTATCATCAAGATTGAGTGAAAAAATATTTGCTGGTATTTGGGAAACTCGTAATTTCTTGGAAGCTTGGCAACCCCTCTCAATGAAAGAGCTTCTCCAACGTTTGTGCCTGGGGCTATTTTAAGAGTAATCAGACCATAGAGAAAAAACTGAGAACTCCTTTATTTTGTCAAGTTTCAAAGAGCCACTACAAATCATGTTGGATTTAGAGTTCCAAATTCAGCTATCTATATAGGAGAGAACAGAGTGAAACCTAAATAATAATTGCTCCTGTAGACGAACGCTTCAAACTAGAAGAACAAAATTTGGTGAGCCAAGTGGGATTTGTGTACTGATCATCACCAACAAGTACCATCAAGATTGGGTGAAAATATATTTGCTGGTATTTTGGAAAATCCTTTTTTCTTAGAAGCTTGGCAACCCCTCTCAATGAAAGTGCTTTTCCACAGTCTGTGCCTAGGGCTACTTGAAGAGGAAACAAACCATAGAGACAAAACTGAGAACTCCTTGATTTTGTCAAGTTTCAAAGAGCTACTACAAACCATGTTGTATTTAGAGTTCCAAATTCATCTATCTATATAGCAGAGAACAGAGTGAAACCTAAATATAAATACTGCTACTGTAGACGAACGCTTCAAACTAGAAGAACAAAATTTGGTGAGCCAAGTGGGACTTGTGTACTGATCATTATCACCACGTATCATCAACAATGGGTGACAGAATATTTGCTGGTATTTCGGAAACTCTTAATTTCTTGGAAGTTTGGCAACCCCTTTCAATGAAAGTGCTTGTCCACAGTATCTGCTTAGGGCTACATGAAGCGGAAACAAAACATAGAGACAACTCTGAGAACTCCTTTACTTTGTCAAGTTTCAAAGAGCTACTACAAACCATATTGGATTTAGAGTTCCAAATTCATCTATCTATATAGGATAGAACAGAGTGAAACCTAAAAATAAAAACTGCTACTGTAGACGAATGCTTCAACGTAGAAGAACAAAATTTGGTGAGCCAAGCGGAATTTGTGTACTTGTCCTTACCACCAAGTGTCATCAAGATTGCGTGAAAAAATGTTTGCTGGTATTTCGGAAACTCGTAATTTCTTAGAAGCTTGGCAACCCCTCTCAATGAAAGTGCTTTTCCACAGTCTGTGCCAGGGCTATTTGAAGAGGAAACAAACCATAGAGACAAAACTGAGAACTCCTTTACTTTGTCAAGTTTCAAAGAGCTACTACAAACCATGTTGGATTTAGAGTTCCAAATTCATCTATCTATATAGGAGAGAAGAGAGTAAAACCTAAAATTAAAAACTGCTACTGTAGACGAATGCTTCAACCTAGAAGAACAAAATTTGGTGAGCCAAGTGGGATTTGTGTACTTGTCCTTACCACCAAGTATCATCAAGATTGGGTGAAAAAATATTTGCTGGTATTTCGGAAACTCGTTATTTCTTAGAAGCTTGGCAACCCCTTCATTGAAAGTGCTTTTCCACAGTCTATGCCAGGGCTACTTGAAGAGGAAACAAACCATAGAGACAAAAATGAGAACTCCTGTATTTTGTCAAGTTTCAAAGAGCTACTACAAACCATGTTGGATTTAGAGTACCAAATTCATCTATCTATATAGGAGAGAAGAGAGTGAAACCTAAAAATAAAAACTGCTACTGAAAACGAACGCTTCAACATAGAAGAACAAAATTTGGTGAGTCAAGTGGGATTTAGATACCGATCATTAGCACCACGTATCATCAACATTGGGTGAAGAAATATTTGCTGGTCTTTCAGAAACTCCTAATTTCTTGAAAGCTTGGCAACCCCTTTCAATGAAAGTGCTTTTCCACAGTCTCTGCTTGGGGCTACATGAAGGGGAAACAAATCATAGAGACAAAACTGAGAACTCCTTTACTTTGTCAAGTTCCTAAGAGCTACTACAACCATATTGGATTTAGAGTTCCAAATTCATCTATCTATATAGGAGAGAACAGAGTGAAACCTAAATATAAAAACTGCTACTGTAGACGAACGCTTCCACCTAGAAGAACAAAATTTGGTTAGCCAAGTGGGATTTGTGTACCGATCTTCACCACCAAGTATCATCAAGATTGGTTCAAAAAATATTTGCTGGTAATTCGGAAACTCGTTATTTCTTAGAAGCTTGGCAACCCCTCTCAATGAAAGTGCTTTTCCACAGTCTCTGCGTAGGGCTACATGAAGCGGAAACAAATCATGGAGACAAAACTGAAAACTCCTTTACACTGTCAAGTTTCAAAGAGCTACTACAAACCATATTGGATTTAGAGTTCCAAATTCATCTATCTATATAGGAGAGAACAGAGTAAAACCTAAAATTAAAAACTGCTACTGTAGACGAACGCTTCAACCTAGAAGAACAAAATTTGGTGAGCCAAGTGGGATTTGGATACCGATCATTACCAGAACATATCATCAACATTGGGTGACAAAATATTTGCTGGTATTTCGGAAACTTTTAATTTCTTGGAAGCTTGGCAACCCCTTTCAATGAAAGTGCTTTTCCACAGTCTCTGCTTAGGGCTACATGAAGCGGAAACAAATCATAGAGACAAAACTGAGAACTCCTTTACTTTGTCAAGTTTCAAAGAGCTACTACAATCCATATTGGATTTAGAGTTCCAAATTCATCTATCTATATAGCAGAGAACAGAGTGAAACCTAAATATAAAAACTGCTACTGTAGACGAACGCTTCAACCTAGAAGAACAAAATTTGGTGAGCCAAGTGGGATTTGGATACCCATCATTAGCACCACTTATCATCAACATTGGGTGACAAAATATTTGCTGGTATTTCGGAAACTCGTAATTTCTTGGAAGCATGGCAACCCCTTTCAATGAAAGTGCTTTTCCACAGTCTCTGCGTAGGGCTACATGAAGCGGAAACAAATCATAGAGACAAAACTGAGAACTCCTTTTTTTTGTCAAGTTTCAAAGAGCTACTACAAACCATATTGGATTTAGAGTTCCAAATTCATCTATCTATATAGCAGAGAACAGAGTGAAACCTAAACATAAAAACTGCTACTGTAGACGAACGCTTCAACCTAGAAGAACAAAATTTGGTGATCCAAGTGGGATTTGTGAACTGATCATTACCACCAAGTATCATCAAGATTGGGTGAAAAAATATTTGCTCGTATTTCGGAAACTCGTAATTTGTTGGAACCTTGGCCACCCCGCTCTAGGAAAATGCTTTTTCACAGTCACTAATTAGGGCTACTTGAAGCGGAAACAAATCAAAGAGACAAAACTGAGAACTCCTTTTTTTTGTCAAGTTTCAAAGAGCTACTACAAACCTGGTTGGATTTAGAGTTAAAATTCATCTATCTATATAGGAGAGAACAGAGTGAAACCTAATAATAAAAACTGCTACTGTACACGAACGCTTCAAACTAGAAGAACAAAATTTGGTGAGCCAAGTGGGACTTGTGTACTGATCATTATCACCACGTATCATCAACATTGGGTGACAAAATATTTGCTGGTATTTATGAAACTCTTAATTTCTTGGAAGTTTGGCAAACCCTTTCAATGAAAGTGCTTGTCCACAGTCTCTGCTTAGGGCTACATGAAGCGGAAACAAAACATAGAGACAACTCTGAGAACTCCTTTACTTTGTCAAGTTTCAAAGAGCTACTACAAACCATATTGGATTTAGAGTTCCAAATTCATCTATCTATATAGGATAGAACAGAGTGAAACCTAAAAATAAAAACTGCTACTGTAGACGAATGCTTCAACGTAGAAGAACAAAATTTGGTGAGCCAAGTGGGATTTGTGTACTTGTCTTTCCACCAAGTGTCATCAAGATTGCGTGAAAAAATGTTTGCTGGTATTTCGGAAACTCGTAATTTCTTAGAAGCTTGGCAACCCCTCTCAATGAAAGTGCTTTTCCACAGTCTGTGCCAGGCTATTTGAAGAGGAAACAAACCATAGAGACAAAACTGAGAACTCCTTTACTTTGTCAAGTTTCAAAGAGCTACTACAAACCATGTTGGATTTAGAGTTCCAAATTCATCTATCTATATAGGAGAGAAGAGAGTAAAACCTAAAATTAAAAACTGCTACTGTAGACGAATGCTTCAACCTAGAAGAACAAAATTTGGTGAGCCAAGTGGGATTTGTGTACTTGTCCTTACCACCAAGTATCATCAAGATTGGGTGAAAAAATATTTGCTGGTATTTCGGAAACTCGTTATTTCTTAGAAGCTTGGCAACCCCTCTCAATGAAAGTGCTTTTCCACAGTGTATGCCAGGGCTACTTGAAGAGGAAACAAACCATAGAGACAAAACTGAGAACTCCTGTATTTTGTCAAGTTTCAAAGAGCTACTACAAACCATGTTGGATTTAGAGTACCAAATTCATCTATCTATATAGGAGAGAAGAGAGTGAAACCTAAAAATAAAAACTGCTACTGAAAACGAACGCTTCAACATAGAAGAACAAAATTTGGTGAGTCAAGTGGGATTTATATACCGATCATTAGCACCACGTATCATCAACATTGGGTGAAGAAATATTTGCTGGTCTTTCAGAAACTCGTAATTTCTTGAAAGCTTGGCAACCCCTTTCAATGAAAGTGCTTTTCCACAGTCTCTGCTTGGGGCTACATGAAGGGGAAACAAATCATAGAGACAAAACTGAGAACTCCTTTACTTTGTCAAGTTCCAAAGAGCTACTACAACCATATTGGATTTAGAGTTCCAAATTCATCTATCTATATAGGAGAGAACAGAGTGAAACCTAAATATAAAAACTGCTACTGTAGACGAACGCTTCCACCTAGAAGAACAAAATTTGGTGAGCCAAGTGGGATTTGTGTACCGATCTTCACCACCAAGTATCATCAAGATTGGTTGAAAAAGTATTTGCTGGTAATTCGGAAACTCGTTATTTCTTAGAAGCTTGGCAACCCCTCTCAATGAAAGTGCTTTTCCACAGTCTCTGCTTAGGGCTACATGAAGCGGAAACAAATCATGGAGACAAAACTGAAAACTCCTTTACACTGTCAAGTTTCAAAGAGCTACTACAAACCATATTGGATTTAGAGTTCCAAATTCATCTATCTATATAGGAGAGAACAGAGTAAAACCTAAAATTAAAAACTGCTACTGTAGACGAACGCTTCAACCTAGAAGAACAAAATTTGGTGAGCCAAGTGGGATTTGGATACCGATCATTACCACCACATATCATCAACATTGGGTGACAAAATATTTGCTGGTATTTCGGAAACTTTTAATTTCTTGGAAGCTTGGCAACCCCTTTCAATGAAAGTGCTTTTCCACAGTCTCTGCTTAGGGCTACATGAAGCGGAAACAAATCATAGAGACAAAACTGAGAACTCCTTTACTTTGTCAAGTTTCAAAGAGCTCCTACAAACCATATTGGATTTAGAGTTCCAAATTCATCTATCTATATAGCAGAGAACAGAGTGAAACCTAAATATAAAAACTGCTACTGTAGACGAACGCTTCAACCTAGAAGAACAAAATTTGGTGAGCCAAGTGGGATTTGGATACCCATCAATAGCACCATTTATCATCAACATTGGGTGACAAAATATTTGCTGGTATTTCGGAAACTCGTAATTTCTTGGAAGCATGGCAACCCCTTTCAATGAAAGTGCTTTTCCACAGTCTCTGCGTAGGGCTACATGAAGCGGAAACAAATCATAGAGACAAAACTGAGAACTCCTTTTTTTTGTCAAGTTTCAAAGAGCTACTACAAACCATGTTGGATTTAGAGTTAAAATTCATCTATCTATATAGGAGAGAACAGAGTGAAACCTAATAATAAAAACTGCTACTGTACACGAACGCTTCAAACTAGAAGAAAAAAATTTGGTGAGCCAAGTAGGATTTGTGTACTGATCATTACCACCTAGTATCATCAAGAGTGGGTGAAAAAATATTTGCTGGTATTTTGGAAACTCGTTATTTCATAGAAGCTTGGCAACCCCTCTCAATGAAAGTGCTTTTCCACAGTCTGTGCCTAGGGCTACATGAAGAGAAAACAAACCATAGAGACAAAACTGAGAACTCCATTATTTTGTCAAGTTTCAAAGAGCTACTACAAACCATGTTGGATTTAGTGTTCCAAATCCATCTATCTATATAGGAGAGAACAGAGTGAAACCTAAAAATGAAAACTGCTATTGTAAACGAACGCTTCAACCTAGAAGAACCAATTTTGGGGAGCCAAATGGGATTTGTGTACTTGTCATTACCACCAGGTTTCATCAACATTTGGTGAAAAAATATTTGCTGATATTTCGGAAACTCATAATTTCTTGGAAGCTTGGCAAACCCTTTCATGAAAGTGCTTTCCCACAGTCATTGCTTAGGGCTACATGAAGCGGAAACAAATCATAGAGACAAAACTGAGAACTCCTTTACTTTGTCAAGTTTCAAAGAGCTACTACAAACCATATTGGATTTAGAGTTCCAAATTCATCTATCTATATAGGAGAGAACAGAGTGAAACCTAAATATAAAAACTGGTACTGTAGACGAACGCTTCAACCTAGAAGAACAAAATTTGGTGAGCCAAGTGGGTTTTGTGTACCGATCTTCACCACCAAGTATCATCAAGATTGAGTGAAAAAATATTTGCTGGTATTTGGGAAACTCGTAATTTCTTGGAAGCTTGGCAACCCCTCTCAATGAAAGAGCTTCTCTAACGTTTCTGCCTGGGGCTACTTGAAGAGTAATCAAACCATAGAGAAAAAACTGAGAACTCCTTTATTTTGTAAAGTGTCAAAGAGCCACTACAAACCATGTTGGATTTAGAGTTCCAAATTCATCTATCTATATAGGAGAGAACAGAGTGAAACATAAATATATATAAATTGCTCCTGTAGACGAACTCTTCAACCTAGAAGAACAAAATTTGGTGAGCCAAGTGGGACTTGTGTACTGATCATTATCACCACGTATCATCAACATTGGGTGACAAAAATATTTGCTGGTATTTCGGAAACTCTTAATTTCTTGGAAGCTTGGCAACCCCTTTCAATGAAAGTGCTTGTCCACACTCTCTGCTTAGGGCTACATGAAGCAGAAACAAATCATAGAGACAACTCTGAGAACTTCTTTATTTGTCAAGTTTCAAAGAGCAACTACAAACAATATTGGATTTAGAGTTCCAAATTCATCTATCTATATGGGAGAGAACAGAGTGAAACCTAAATATAAAAACTGCTACTGTAGACGAACGCTTCAACCTAGAAGAACAAAATTTGGTGAGCCAAGTGGGATTTGTGTACCGATCTTCACCACCAAGTATTATCAAGATTGGGTGAAAAAATATTTGCTGGTAATTCGGAAACTCGTTATTTCTTAGAAGCTTGGCAACCCCTCTCAATGAAACTGCTGTTCCACAGTCTCTGCTTAGGGCTACATGAAGCGGAAACAAATCATAAAGACAAACTGAAAACTCCTTTACACTGTCAAGTTTCAAAGAGCTACTACAAACCATATTGGATTTAGAGTTCCAAATTCATCTATCTATATAGGAGAGAACAGAGTGAAACCTAAAAATAAAAACTGCTACTGTAGACGAATGCTTCAACCTAGAAGAACCAAATTTGGTGAGCCAAGTGGGATTTGTGTACTTGTCCTTACCACCAAGTGTCATCAAGATTGCGTGAAAAAATGTTTGCTGGTATTTCGGAAACTTGTAATTTCTTAGAAGCTTGGCAACCCCTCTAAATGAAAGTGCTTTTCCACAGTCTGTGCCAGGGCTATTTGAAGAGGAAACAAACCATAGAGACAAAACTGAGAACTCCTTTACTTTGTCAAGTTTCAAAGAGCTACTACAAACCATGTTGGATTTAGAGTTCCAAATTCATCTATCTATATAGGAGAGAACAGAGTGAAACCTAAAAATAAAAAATGCTACTGTAGAGGAACGCTTCAACCTAGAAGAACAAAATTTGGTGAGCCAAGTGGGATTTGTGTACTTGTCCTTACCACCAAGTATCATCAAGATTGGGTGAAAAAATATTTGCTGGTATTTCGGAAACTCGTTATTTCTTAGATTCTTGGCAACCCCTATCAATGACAGTGCTTTTCCACAGTCTATGCCACGGCTACTTGAAGAGGAAACAAACCATAGAGACAAAACTGAGAACTCCTTTATTTTTTCAAGTTTCAAAGAGCTACTACAAACCCTGTTGGATATAGAGTTCCAAATTCATCTATTTACATTGGAGAGCAGAGAGTGAAACCTAAAAAAAAAACTGCCACTGAAAACGAACGCTTCAACCTAGAAGAACAAAATTTGGTGAGTCAAGTGGGATTTGTGTACTGATCATAAACACCAAGTATCATCAAGATTGGGTGAAAAAATATTTGCTGGTATTTCGGAAACTCGTTATTTCTTGGAAGCCTGGCAACCCCTCTCAATGAAAGTGCGTATCCACCGTCTGTGCCTACGGCTACTTGAAGAGGAAACAAACCATAGAGACAAAACAGAGAACTCCTTTATTTTGTGAATTTTCAAAGAGCCACTACAAACCATGTTGGATTTAGAGTTCCAAATTCATCTATCTATGTAGCAGAGAACAGAGTGAAACCTAAACATAAAAACTGCTACTGTAGACGAACGCTTCAACCTAGAAGAACAAAATTTGGTGATCCAAGTGGGATTTGTGAACTGATCATTACCAACAAGTATCATCAAGATTGGGTGAAAAAATATTTGCTCGTATTTCGGAAACTCGTAATTTGTTGGAACCTTGGCCACCCCTCTCAAGGAAAGTGCTTTTCCACAGTCACTGCTTAGGGCTACTTGAAGCGGAAACAAATCAAAGAGACAAAACTGAGAACTCCTTTTTTTTGTCAAGTTTCAAAGAGCTACTACAAACCATGTTGGATTTTGAGATAAAATTCATCTATCTATATAGGAGAGAACAGAGTGAAACCTAATAATAAAAACTGCTACTGTACACGAACGCTTCAAACTAGAAGAACAAAATTTGGTGAGCCAAGTGGGACTTGTGTACTGATCATTATCACCACGTATCATCAACATTGGGTGACAAAATATTTGCTGGTATTTCGGAAACTCTTAATTTCTTGGAAGCTTGGCAACCCTTTTCAATGAAAGTGCTTGTCCACAGTCTCTGCTTAGGGCTACATGAAGCGGAAACAAATCATAGAGACAACTCTGAGAACTCCTTTACTTTGTCAAGTTTCAAAGAGCTACTACAAACCATATTGGATTTAGAGTCCAAATTCATCTATTTATATAGGAGAGAACAGAGTGAAACCTAAATATGAAAACTGCTACTGTAGACGAACGCTTCAATCTAGAAGAACAAAATTTGTTGAGCCAAGTGGGATTTGTGTACTTGTCATTACCACAACGTATGATGAACAT
The DNA here is from genome assembly GCF_048772815.1 of Callospermophilus lateralis. Lineage (NCBI taxonomy): Eukaryota > Metazoa > Chordata > Mammalia > Rodentia > Sciuridae > Callospermophilus > Callospermophilus lateralis. The sequence continues at coordinate 14,121 of NW_027510503.1, read as the reverse complement.
TGGGTGAAAAAATATTTGCTGGTATTTCGGAAACTCGTAATTTCTTGAAAGCTTGGCAACCCCTTTCATTGAAAGTGCTTTTGTACAGTCTGTGCCTAGCGCGATTTGAATAAAAAACAAACCATAGAGACAAAACTGAGAACTCCTTTATTTTGTCAAGTTTTAAAGAGCAATTACACACCATGTTGGATTTAGTGTTCCAAATTCATCTATCTATATAGGAGAGAACAGAGTGAAACCTAAAAATAAAAACTGCTACTGTAAACGAAAGCTTCAACCTAGAAGAACAAAATTTGGTGAGCCAAGTGGGATTTGTGTACTGATCATTACCACCAAGTATCATCAAGATTCGGTGAAAAAATATTTGCTGGTATTTCGGAAACTCGTTATTTCTTAGAAGCTTGGCAACCCCTCTCAATGAAAGTGCTTTTCCACAGTCTGTGCCTAGGACTACATGAACAGGAAACAAAACATAGAGACAAAACTGAGAACTACTTTATTTGGTCAAGTTTCAAAGAGCTACTGCAAACCATGTTGGATTTAGAGTTCCAAATTCACCTATCTATATAGGAGAGAACAGAGGGAAACCTTAATATAAAAACTGCTACATTAGACGAACGCTTCAAACTAGCCGAACAAAATTTGGGAGCCAAGTGGAATTTGTGTACTGATCATTACCACCAATTATCACAAGATTGGGTGAAAAAATATTTGCTGGCAATTTGGAAACTCGTAATTTCTTGGAAGCTTGGCAACCCCTCTCAATGAAAGTGCTTTTCCACAGTCTCTGCTTAGGGCTAATTGAAGCGGAAACAAATCATAGAGACAAAAGTGAGAACTCCTTTATTTTGTCAAGTTTCAAAGAGCTAATACAAACCATGTTGGAGTTAGAGTTCCAAATTCATCTATCTATATTCAGAGAATAGAGTGAAACCTAAATATAAAAACTGCTACTGTAGAGGAACGCTTCAACCTAGAAGAAGAAAATTTGGTGAGCCAAGTGGGATTTTTGTTCCGATCATTACCACCAAGTATCATTAAGATTTGGTGTAAAAATATTTGCTGGTATTTTGGAAACTCGTAATTTCTTGGAAGCTTGGCAACCCCTCTCAATGAAATTGCTTTTCCACAGTCTGTGCCTAGCACTACTTGAACAGGAAACAAAACATAGACACAAAACTGAGAACTAATTTATTTTGTCAAGTTTCAAAGAGCTACTAGAAACCATGTTGGATTTAGTGTTCCAAATTCATCTATCTATATAGGAGAGAACAGAGTGAAACCTAAAAATAAAAACTGCTACTGTAAACGAACGCTTCAACCTAGAAGAACAAAATTTGGTGAGCCAAGTGGGATTTGTGTACTGATCATTACCATCAAGTATCATCAAGATTCGGTGAAAAAGTATTTGCTGGTATTTCGGAAACTCGTTATTTCTTAGAAGCTTGGCAACCCCACTCAATGAAAGTGCTTTTCCACACTCTGTGCCTAGGTCTACTTGAAGAGGAAACAAAACATAGAGACAAAACTGAGAACTACTTTATTTTGTCAAGTTTCAAAGAGCTACTGCAAACCATGTTGGATTTAGTGTTCCAAATTCATCTATCTATATAGGAGAGAACAGAGGAAAACCTAAATATATAAACTGCAACATAAGACGAACGCTTCAACCTAGAAGAACAAAATTTGGTGAGCCAAGTGGGATTTGTGTACTTCTCCTTACCACCAAGTATCATTAATATTGGGTGAAAATATATTTGCTGGTATTTCGGAAACTCGTTTTTTCTTAGAAGCTTGGCAACCCCTCTCAATGAAAGTGCATTTCCACACTCAGTGCCTAGGGCTACTTGAAGAGGAAACAATCCATAGAGACAAAACTGAGAACTCCTTTATTTTGTCAAGTTTCAAAGAGCTACTAGAAATCATGTTGGATTTAGTGTTCAAAATTCATCTATCTATATAGGAGAGAACAGAGTGAAACCTAAAAATAAAAACTGCTACTGTAAACGAACGCTTCAACCTAGAAGAACAAAATTTGGTGAGCCAAGTGGGATTTGTGTACTGATCATTACCATCAAGTATCATCAAGATTCGGTGAAAAAGTATTTGCTGGTATTTCGGAAACTCGTTATTTCTTAGAAGCTTGGCAACCCCACTCAATGAAAGTGCTTTTCCACACTCTGTGCCTAGGTCTACTTGAAGAGGAAACAAAACATAGAGACAAAACTGAGAACTACTTTATTTTGTCAAGTTTCAAAGAGCTACTGCAAACCATGTTGGATTTAGTGTTCCAAATTCATCTATCTATGTAGGAGAGAACAGAGGAAAACCTAAATATAAAAACTGCTACATAAGACGAACGCTTCAACCTAGAAGAACAAAATTTGGTGAGCACAGTGGGATTTGTGTACTGATCATTACCACCAAGTATCATCAACATTGGGTGAAAAAATATTTGCTGGTATTTCGGACACTCGTTATTTCTTAGAAGCTTGGCAAACCCTCTCAATTAGAGTGCTTTTCCACCGACTTTGCCTAGGGCTACTTGAATAAGAAACAAACCATAGAGACAAAACTGAGAAATCCTTTATTCTCTCAAGTTTCAAAGAGCTACTACAAACCATGTTGGATTTAGAGTTCCAAATTCATCTATCTATATAGCAGAGAATATAGTGAATCCTAAATATAAAAACTGCTACTAAAAACGAACGCTTCAACCTAGAAGAACAAAATTTGTTGAGCCAAGTGGGATTTGTGTACTGATCATTACCAACAAGTATCATCAAGATTGGGTGAAAAAATATTTGCTGGTATTTCGGAAACTAGTTATTTCTTAGAAGCTTGGCAACCCCTCTCAATTAAAGTGCTTTTCCACCGTCTGTGCCTAGGGCTACTTGAAGAGGAAAAAAACCATAGAGACAAAACGGAGAACTCCTTTATTTTGTCAAGTTTCAAAGAGCTAGTACAAACCATGCTGGATTTAGAGTTCCAAATTCATCTATCTATATAGCAGAGAACAGAGTGAAACCTAAATATAAAAAGTGCTACTGTAGACGAACGCTTCAACCTAGCAGAACAAAATTTGGTGAGCCAAGTGGGATTTGTGTACCGATCAATACCACCAAGTATCATGAATATTGGGTGAAAAAATTTTGCTGGTATTTCGGAAACTCGTTATTTCTTAGAAGCTTGGTAACCCCTCTCAATGAAAGTGCTTTTCCACAGTCTGTGCCTGGGACTACTTGAAGAGTAAACAAAACATAGACATAAAACTGAGAACTACTTTATTTTGTAAAGTTTCAAAGAGCTACTGCAAACCATAGTGGATTTAGAGTTCCAAATTCATCTATCTATATAGGAGAGAACAGAGGGAAACCTAAATATAAAAACTGCTAAGGTACATGAACGCTTCAACCTAGAAGAACAAAATTTGGTGAGCCAAGTGGGATTTGTGTGCTGAGCATTACCATCAAGTTTCATCAACATTGGGTGAAAAAATATTTGCTGGAATTTCGGAAACTCGTTATTTCTTAGAAGTTGGCAACCCCTCTCAATGAAAGTGCTTTTCCACCGTCTGTGCATAGGGCTACTTGAAGAGGATACAAATCATAGAGACAAAACTGAGAACATTTTTATTTTGTCAAGTTTCAAAGAGCTACTACAAACCATGTTGGATTTAGAGTTCCAAATTCATCTATCTATATAGCAGAGAACAGAGTGAAACCTAAATATAAAAACTGCCACTGTAGACGAACGCTTCAACCTAGAAGAACAAAATTTGGTGAGCCAAGTGGGATTTGTGTACTGATCATTACCACCAAGTATCATCAAGATTCGGTGAAAAAATATTTGCTGGTATTTCAAATTCCTTATTTCTTAGAATCTTGGCAATCCCCCTCAATGAAAGTGCTTTTCCACTCTCTGTGCCTAGGTCTACTTTAAGAGGAAACAAACCATAGAGACAAAACTGAAAACTGCTTTATTTTGTCAACTTTCAAAGAGCTACTACAAACCATGTTGGATTTAGAGTTCCAAGTTCATCTATCTATGTAGCAGAGAAAATTTGAAACCTAAATATAAAAACTGCTACGGTAGACGAACGCTTCAACCTAGAAGAAGAAAATTTGGTGAGCCAAGTGGGATTTGTGTGCTGATCATTACCACCAATTGTCATCAAGATTGCGTGAGAAAATATTTGCTGGTATTTCGGAAACTCGTTATTTCTTAGAAGCTTGGCAACCCCTCTCAATGAAAGTGCTTTTCCACAGTCTGTTCCTAGGGGTACTTGACGAGGATACAAACCATAGAGACAAAACTGAGAACTCCTTTATTTTGTCAAGTTTCAAAGAGCCACTACAAACCATGTCGGATTTAGAGTTCCAAATTCATCTATCTATATACGAGAAAACACAGTGAAACCTAAACATAAAAACTGCTACTGTAGACGAACGCTTCAAACTAGAAGAACAAAATTTGGTGAGCCACGTGGGATTTGTGTACTTGTCCTTTCCTCCAAGTATCATAAAGATTGGGTGAAAAAATAATTGCTGGTATTTCAGAAACTCGTTGTTTCGTAGAAGCTTGGCAACCCCTCTCAATGAAAGTGCTTTTCCACCGTTTGTGCCTGGGGCTACTTGAAGAGGAAACAAATCATAGAGACAAAACTGAGATCTCCTTTACTTTCTCAAGTTTCAAAGAGCTAGTACAAACCATATTGTATTTAGAGTTCCAAATTCAACTATCTATATAGGAGAGAACAGAGTGTAAGCTAAATATAAAAACTTCTACTGTAGACGAACGCTTCAACCTAGAAGAACAAAATTTGGTGAGCCAAGTGGGATTTGTGTACTTATAATTACCACCAAGTGTCATCAAGATTGCGTGAAAAAATATTTGCTGGTAGTTCGGAAACTCGTTATTTCTTAGAAGCTTGGCAACCCCACTCAATGAAAGTGCTTTTCCACAGTCTGTTTTTAGGGGTACTTGAAGAAGAAACAAACCATTGAGACAAAACTGAGAACTCCTTTATTTTGTCAATTTTCAAAGAGCTACTACAAACCATGTTGGATTTAGAGTTCCAAATTCATCTATCTATATAGCAGAGAACAGAGTGAAACCTAAAAATAAAAACTGCTACTGTAAACGAACGCTTCAACCTAGAAGAACAAAATTTGGTGAGCCAAGTGCGATTTGTGTACTGATCATTAGCACCAAGTATCTTCAAGATTCGGTGAAAAAATATTTGCTGGTAAATTGGAAACTCGTAATTTCTTGGAAGCTTGGCAACCCCTCTCAATGAAAGTCCATTTCCACAGTCTCTGCTTAGGGCTACTTAAAGCGGAAACAAATCATAGAGGCAAAACTGAGAACTCCTTTATTTGTCAAGTTTCAAAGAGCTACTACAAACGATATTGGATTTAGAGTTCCAAATTCATCTGTCTATATAGGAGAGAACAGAGCGAAACTTAAATATAAAAACTGCTACAGTAGACGAACGCTTCAACCTAGCAGAACAAAATTTGGTGAGCCAAGTGGGGTTTGTGTACCGATCATTACCACCAAGTATCATCAAGATTGGGTGCGAAAATATTTGCTGGTATTTCGGAAACTCGTAATTTCTTGGAAGCTTGGCAACCCCTCTCAATGAAAGTGCTTTTCCACAGTCTCTGCTTATTGTTACTAGAAGCGGAAAAAAAATTATAGAGACAAAACTGAGAACTCCTTTATTTTGTCAAGTTCCAAAGAACTACTACAAATGATATTGGATTTAGAGTTCCAAATTCATCTGTCTATATAGGGGAGAACAGATTGAAACCTAAATATAAAAACTGCTACTGTAAACGAACGCTTCAACCTAGAAGAACAATATTTAGTGAGCCAAGTGGAATTTGTGTACTGATCATTACCACCAAGTATCATCAAGATTCGGTGAAAAAATATTTGCTGGTATTTCGGAAACTCGTTATTTCTTAGAAGCTTGGCAACCCCTATCAATGAAAGTGCTTTTCCACAGTCTGTTTTTAGGGGTACTTGAACAGGAGAAAAAAAATTGAGAAAAAACTGAGAACTCCTTTATTTTGTCAAGTTTCAAAGAGCTACTAAAAACCATGTTGGATTTAGAGTTCAAAATTCATCTATCTATATAGCAGATAACAGAGTGCAACCTAAAAATAAAAACTGCTACTGTAAACGAACGCTTCAACCTAGAAGAACAAAATTTGGTGAGCCAAGTGTGATTTGTGTACGGATCATTAGCACCTCGTATCTTCAAGATTCGGTGAAAAAATAGTTGCTGGTATTTCGGAAACTCGTTATTTCTTAGAAGCATGGCAACCGCTCTCAGTGAAAGTGCTTTTCCACAGTCTGTGCCAAGGTCTACTTGAAGAGGAAAAAAAAACATCGAGATAAAACTGAGAACTACTTTATTTTGTCAAGTTTCAAAGAGCTACAGCAAACCATGTTGGATTTAAAGTTCCAAATTCATCTACCTATATAGGAGAGAACAGAGGGAAACCTAAATATAAAAACTGCTACAGTAGACGAACGCTTCAACCTAGAAGAACAAAATTTGGTGAGCCAAGTGGGATTTGTGTACTTGTCCTTACCACCAAGTATCATCAAGATTGGGTGAAAAAATATTTGCTGGTATTTCGGAAACTCGTTATTTTTTGGAAGATTGGCAACCCCTCTCAATGAAAGTGCTTTTCCACAGTCTGTGCCAGGGCTACTTGAAAAGGAATCAAACCATAGAGACAAAACTGAGAACTAATTTTTTTTGTCAAGTTTCAAAGAGCTACTACAAACCATGTTGGATTTAGAGTTCCAAATTCATCTATTTATATAGGAGAGAACAGAGTGAAACCTAAAAATAAAAACTGCTACTGTAAACAAACGCTTCAACCTAGAAGAACAAAATTTGGTGAGTCAGGTGGGATTTGTGTTCCGATCTTCACCACCAAGTATCATCAAGATTGGGTGAAAAAATATTTGCTGGTAATTCGGAAACTCGTTATTTCTTAGAAGCTTGGCAACCCCTCTCAATGAAAGTGCTGTTCCACAGTCTCTGCTTAGGGCTACATGAAGCGCAAACAAATCATAGAGACAAAACTGAAAACTCCTTTACACTGTCAAGTTTCAAAGAGCTACTACAAACCATATTGGATTTAGAGTTCCAAATTCATCTATCAATATAGGAGAGAACAGAGTGAAACCTGAAAATAAAAACTGCTACTGTAGACGAATGCTTCAACCTAGAAGAACAAAATTTGGTGACCCGAGTGGGATTTGTGTACTTGTCCTTACCACCAAGTGTCATCAAGATTGCGTGAAAAAATGTTTGCTGGTATTTCGGAAACTCGTAATTTCTTAGAAGCTTGGCAACCCCTCTCAATGAAAGTGCTTTTCCACAGTCTGTGCCAGGGCTATTTGAAGAGGAAAAAAACCATAGAGACAAAACTGAGAACTCCTTTACTTTGTTAAGTTTCAAAGGGCTACTACAAACCATGTTGGATTTAGAGTTCCAAATTCATCTATCTATATAGGAGAGAACAGAGAGAAACCTAAATATAAAAACTGCTACTGTAGACGAACGCTTCAACCTAGAAGAACAAAATTTGGTGAGCCAAGTGGGATTTGTGTACCGATCTTCACCACCAAGTATCATCAAGATTGGGTGAAAAAATATTTGCTGGTATTTCGGAAACTCTTTATTTCTTAGAAGCTTGGCAACCCCTCTCAATGAAAGTGCTTTTCCACAGTCTGTGCCTAGGGCTAGTTGAAGAGGAATCAAACCATAGAGACAAAACTGAGAACTCCTTTATTTTGCCAAGTTTCAAAGAGCTACTACAAACCATGTTGGATTTAGAGTTCCAAATTCATCTATCTATATAGGAGAGAACAGAGTGAAACCTAAAAATAAAAACTGCTACTGTAGACGAATGCTTCAACCTAGAAGAACAAAATTTGGTGACCCAAGTGGGATTTGTGTACTTGTCCTTACCACCAAGTGTCATCAAGATTGCGTGAAAAAATGTTTGCTGGTATTTCGGAAACTCGTAATTTCTTAGAAGCTTGGCAACCAATCTCAATGAAAGTGCTTTCCAAAGTCTGTGCCAGGGCTATTTGAAGAGGAAACAAGCCACAGAGACAAAACTGAGAACTCCTTTACTTTGTCAATTTTCAAAGAGCTACTACAAACCATGTTGGATTTAGAGTTAAAATTCATCTATCTATATAGGAGAGAACAGAGTAAAACCTAAAATTAAAAACTGCTACTGTAGACGAACGCTTCAATCTAGAAGAACAAAATTTGGTGACCCAAGTGGGATTTGTGTAGTGATCATTACCACTAAGTGTCATCAAGATTGCGTGAAAAAATATTTGCTGGTATTTCGGAAACTCGTTATTTCTTGGAAGCTTGGCAACCTCTCTCAATGAAAGTGCTTTTCCACAGTCTCTGCTTAGGGCTACTTGAAGCGGAAACAAATCATAGAGACAAAACTGAAAGCTCCTTTATTTTGTCAAGTTTCAAATGGCTACTACAAACCATATTGGATTTAGAGTTCCAAATTCATCTATCTATATAGGAGAGAACAGAGTGAAACCTAAATATAAAAACTGCTACTGTAGAAGAACGCTTCAACCTAGAAGAACAAAATTTGGTGAGCCATGTGGGATTTGTGTACCGATCTTCACGACCAAGTGTCATCAAGATTGGGTGAAAAAATATTTGATGGTATTTCGGAAACTCTTTATTTCTTAGAAGCTTGGCAACCCCTCTCAATGAAAGTGCTTTTCCACAGTCTGTGCCTAGGGCTAGTTGAAGAGGAATCAAACCATAGAGACAAAACTGAGAACTCCTTTATTTTGCCAAGTTTCAAAGAGCTACTACAAACCATGTTGGATTTAGAGTTCCAAATTCATCTATCTATATAGGAAAGAACAGAGTGAAACCTAAAAATAAAAACTGCTACTGTAGACGAATGCTTCAACCTAGAAGAACAAAATTTGGTGACCCAAGTGGGGTTTGTGTACTTGTCCTTACCACCAAGTATCATCAAGATTGGGTGAAAAAATATTTGCTGGTATTTTGGAAACTCGTAATTTCTTAGAAGCTGGGCAACCCCTCTCAATGAAAGAGCTTTTCCACAGTGTGTGCCTGGGGCTACAGGAAGAGGAATCAAACCATAGAGAAAAAACTCAGATCTCTTTTATTTTGTAAAGTTTCAAAGAGCCACTGCAAACCATGTTTGATTTAGAGTTCCAAATTCATCTATCTATATAGGAGAGAACAGAGTGAAACCTAAATATAAAAATTGCTACTGTAGACGAACGCTTCAACCTAGAAGAACAAAATTTGGTGAGCCAAGTGGGATATGTGTACTGATCATCACCAACAAGTATCATCAAGATTGGGTGAAAAAATATTTGCTGGTATTTCGGAAACTCGTTATTTCTCAGAAGCTTGGCAACCCCTCTCAATGAAAGTGCTTTTCCACAGTCTGTGAATAGGGCTACTTGAAGAGGAAACAAACGATAGAGACAAAACTGAGAACTCCTTTATTTTGTCAAGTTTCAAATAGCTACTACAAACCATGTTGGATTTAGATTTCCAAATTCATCTATATATATAGCCGAGAACAGAGTGAAACCTAAATATAAAACTGCTACTGTTGACGAACGCTTCAACCAAGAAGGACCAAATTTGTTGAGCTAAGTGGTATTTGTGTACCGATCTTCACCAACATGTATCATCAACATTGGGTGAAAAAATATTTGCTGGTAATTCGGGAACTCGTTATTTCTCAGAAGCTTGGCAACCCCTCTCAATGAAAGTGCTTTTCCACAGTCTCTGCTTAGGGCTACATGAAGCGGAAACAAATCATAGAGACAAAACTGAGAATTCCTTTACTTTGTCACGTTTCAAAGAGCTACTACAAACCATATTGGATTTAGAGTTCCAAATTCATCTATCTATATAGGAGAGAACAGAGTGAAACCTAAAAATAAAAACTGCTACTGTAGACGAATGCTTCAACCTAGAAGAACAAAATTTGGTGAGCCAAGTGGGATTTGTGTACTTGTCCTTACCACCAAGTATCATCAAGATTGGGTGAAAAAAAATTTGCTGGTATTTCGGAAACTCTTTATTTTTTGGAAGATTGGCAACCCCTCTCAATGAAAGTGCTTTTCCACAGTCTGTGCCAGGGCTACTTGAAAAGAAAACAAACCATAGAGACAAAAATGAGAACTCCTTTTTTTTGTCAAGTTTCAAAGAGCTACTACAAACCATGTTGGATTTAGAGTTCCAAATTCATCTATTTATATAGGAGAGAACAGAGTGAAACCTAAAAATAAAAACTGCTACTGTAAATGAACGCTTCAACCTAGAAGAACAAAATTTGGTGAGTCAAGTGGGAATTGTGTACCGATCGTAAACACCAATTATCATAAAGATTGGGTGAAAAAATATTTGCTGGTATTTCGGAAACTCGTAATTACTTGGAAGCTTGGCAACCCCTCTTAATGAAAGTGCTTTTCCACCGTTTGTGCCTGGGGCTACTTGAAGAGGAAACAAACCATAGAGAAAAACCTCAGAACTCCTTTATTTTGTCAAGTTTCAAAGAGCCACTACCAACCATGTTGGATTTAGAGTTCCAAATTCATCTATCTATATAGGAGAGAACAGAGTGCAACCTAAATATAAAAATTGGTGCTGTAGACAAACGCTTCAACCTAGAAGAACAAAATTTGGTGAGCCATGTGGGATTTTTGTACTGATCATCACCAACAAGTATCATCAAGACTGGGTGAAAAAATATTTGCTGGTATTTCGGAAACTCGTTATTTCTTAGAAGCTTGGCAATCCCTCTCAATGAAAGTGCTTTTCCACAGTCTGTGCCTGGGGCTACTTGAAGAGGAAACAAACCATAGAGACAAAACTGAGAACTCCTTTATTTTGTCAAGTTTCAAAGAGCTACTACAAACCATGTTGGATTTAGAGTTCCAAATTCATCTATCTATATAGCAGAGAACAGAGTGAAACCTAAAAATAAAAACTGCTACTGTTGACGAACGATTCAACCAAGAAGGACAAAATTTGGTGAGCCAAGTGAGATTTGTGTACCGATCTTCACCACCACGTATCATCAACATTGTTTGAAAAAATATTTGCTGGTAATTCGGAAACTCGTTATTTCTTAGAAGCTTTGCAACCCCTCTCAATGAAAGTGCTTTTCCACAGTCTCTGCTTAGGGCTACTTGAAGCGGAAACAAATCCTAGAGACAAAACTGAGAACTCCATTATTTTTTCAAGTTTCAAAGAGCTACTACAAACCATGTTGGATTTAGAGTTCCAAATTTATCTATCTATATAGGAGAGAATAGAGAGAAACCTAAAAATAAAAACTGCTACTGTAGACGAATGCTTCAACCTAGAAGAACTAAATTTGGTGACCCAAGTGGGATTTGTGTACTTGTCCTTACCACCAAGTGTCATCAAGATTGCGTGAAAAAATGTTTGCTGGTATTTCGGAAACTCGTAATTTCTTAGAAGCTTGGCAACCCCTCTCAATGAAAGTGCTTTTCCACAGTCTGTGCCAGGGCTATTTGAAGAGGAAACAAACCATAGAGACAAAACTGAGAACTCCTTTACTTTGTCAAGTTTCAAAGAGCTACTACAAACCATGTTGGATTTAGAGTTCCAAATTCATCTATCTACATAGGAGAGAAGAGAGTGAAACCTAAAAATAAAAACTGCTACTGAAAACGAACGCTTCATCATAGAAGAACAAAATTTGGTGAGTCAAGTGGGATTTGTGTATCGATCGTAAACACCAAGTATCATCAAGATTGCGTGAAAAAATATTTGCTGGTATTTCGGAAACTCGTGATTTCTTGGAAGCTTGGCAACCTCTCTCAATGAAAGTGCTTTTCCACAGTCTCTGCTTAGGGCTACTTGAAGCGGAAACAAATCATAGAGACAAAACTGAAAGCTCCTTTATTTTGTCAAGTTTCAAATAGCTACTACAAACCATATTGGATTTAGAATTCCAAATTCATCTATCTATATAGGAGAGAACAGAGTGAAACCTAAATATAAAAACTGCTACTGTATAAGAACGCTTCAACCTAGAAGAACAAAATTTGGTGAGCCAAGTGGGATTTGTGTACCGATCTTCACCACCAGGTATCATCAAGATTGGGTGAAAAAATATTTGCTTTTATTTCGGAAACTCTTTATTTTAGAAGCTTGGCAACCCCTCTCAATGAAAGTGCTTTTCCACAGTCTGTGCCTAGGGCTAGTTGAAGAGGAATCAAACAATAGAGACAAAACTGAGAACTCCTTTATTTTGCCAAGTTTCAAAGAGCTACTACAAACCATGTAAGATTTAGAGTTCCAAATTCATGTATCTATATAGGAGAGAACAGAGTGAAAAATAAAAATAAAAACTGCTACTGTAGACGAATGCTTCAACCTAGAAGAATAAAATTTGGTGAGCCAATTGGGATTTGTGTACTTGTCCTTACCACCAAGTATCATCAAGATTGGGTGAAAAAATATTTGCTGGTATTTTGGAAACTCTTAATTTCTTAGAAGCTTGGCAACACCTCTCAATGAAAGAGCTTTTCCACCGTGTGTGCCTGGGGCTACATGAAGAGGAATCAAACCATAGAGAAAAAACTCAGATCTCCTTTATTTTGTAAAGTTTCAAAGAGCCACTGCAAACCATGTTGGATTTAGAGTTCCAAATTTATCTATCTATATAGGAGAGAACAGAGTGAAACCTAAATATAAAAATTGCTACTGTAGACGAACGCTTCAACCTAGAAGAACAAAATTTGTTGAGCCAAGTGGGATATGTGTACTGATCATCACCAACAAGTATCATCAAGATTGGGTGAAAAAATATTTGCTGGTATTTCGGAAACTCGTTATTTCTCAGAAGCTTGGCAACCCCTCTCAATGAAAGTGCTTTTCCACAGTCTGTGAATAGGGCTACTTGAAGAGGAAACAAACGATAGAGACAAAACTGAGAACTCCTTTATTTTGTCAAGTTTCAAATAGCTACTACAAACCATGTTGGATTTAGATTTCCAAATTCATCTATCTATATAGCCGAGAACAGAGTGAAACCTAAATATAAAACTGCTACTGTTGACGAACGCTTCAACCAAGAAGGACCAAATTTGTTGAGCTAAGTGGTATTTGTGTACCGATCTTCACCACCACGTATCATCAACATTGGGTGAAAAAATATTTGCTGGTAATTCGGAAACTCGTTATTTCTTAGAAGCTTGGCAACCCCTCTCAATGAAAGTGCTTTTCCACAGTCTCTGCTTAAAGCTACATGAAGCGGAAACAAATCATAGAGACAAAACTGAGAATTCCTTTACTTTGTCACGTTTCAAAGAGCTACTACAAACCATATTGGATTTAGAGTTCCAAATTCATCTATCTATATAGGAGAGAACAGAGTGAAACCTAAAAATAAAAACTGCTACTGTAGACGAATGCTTCAACCTAGAAGAACAAAATTTGGTGAGCCAAGTGGGATTTGTGTACTTGTCCTTACCACCAAGTATCATCAAGATTGGGTGAAAAAATATTTGCTGGTATTTCGGAAACTCGTTATTTTTTGGAAGATTGGCAACCCCTCTCAATGAAAGTGCTTTTCCACAGTCTGTGCCAGGGCTACTTGAAAAGGAAACAAACCATAGAGACAAAACTGTGAACTCCTTTTATTGTCAAGTTTCAAAGAGCTACTACAAACCATGTTGGATTTAGAGTACCAAATTCATCTATTTATATAGGAGAGAACAGAGTGAAACCTAAAAATAAAAACTGCTACTGTAAACGAACGCTTCAACCTAGAAGTACAAAATTTGGTGAGTCAAGTGGGATTTGTGTACCGATCGTAAACACCAATTATCATCAAGATTGGGTGAAAAAATATTTGCTGGTATTTCGGAAACTCGTAATTACTTGGAAGCTTGGCAACCCCTCTTAATGAAAGTGCTTTTCCACCGTTTGTGCCTGGGGCTACATGAAGAGGTAACAAACCATAGAGAAAAACCTGAGAACTCCTTTATTTTGTCAAGTTTCAAAGAGCCACTACCAAC
>NW_027510502.1:0-33395 GCF_048772815.1 Callospermophilus lateralis | reverse complement strand
GTGTATCGATCGTAAACAACAAGTAAAATCAAGATTGGGTGAAAAAATATTTGCTGGTATTTCGGAAACTCTTTATTTCTAAGAAGCTTGGCAACTCCTCTCAATGAAAGTGCTTTTCCACAGTCTGTGCCTGGGGCTACTTGTAGAGGAAACAAACCATAGAGATAAAACTGAGAACTCCTTGATTTTGTCAAGTTTCAAAGAGCTACTACAAACCATGTTGGATTTAGAGTTCCAAATTCATCTATCTATATAGGAGAAAACAGAGTAAAACCTAAAAGTAAAAACTGCTACTGTAGACGAATGCTTCAACCTAGAAGAACAAAATTTAGTGTGCCAAGTTGGATTTGTGTACTTGTCCTTACCAAATGTATCATCACGATTGGGTGAAAAAATATTTGCTGGTATTTCGGAAACTCGTTATTTCTTAGAAGCTTGGCAACCCCTCTCAATGAAAGTGCTTTTCCATAGTCTATGACAGGGTTACTTGAAGAGGAAACAAACAATAGAGAAAAAACTGAGTACTCCTGTATTTTGTCAAGTTTCAAAGAGCTACTACAAACCATGTTGGATTTAGAGTTCCAAATTCATCTATCTATATAGGAGAGAACAGAGTGAAACCTAAATATAAAAATTGCTACTGTAGACGAACGCTTCAACCTAGAAGAACAAAATTTGGTGAGCCAAGTGGGATTTGTGTACTGATCATCACCACCAAGTATCATCAAGATTGGGTGAAAAAATATTTGCTGGTATTTCGGAAACTCGTTATTTCTTAGAAGCTTGGCAACCCCTCTCAATGAAAGTGCTTTTCCACAGTCTGTACCTAGGGCTACTTGAAGAGGAAACAAACCATAGAGATAAAACTGAGAACTCCTTTATTTTTTCATGTTTCAAAGAGCAACTACAAACCATGTTGGATTTAGAGTTCCAAATTCATCTATCTATATAGCAGAGAACAGAGTGAAACCTAAATAAAAAACCTGCTACTGTAGACGAACGCTTCAACCTAGAAGAACAAAATTTGGTGAGCCAAGTGGGATTTGGATACGGATCATTAGCACCACGTATCATCAACATTCTGTGACAAAATATTTGCTGGTATTTCGGAAACTCGTAATTTCTTGGAAGCATGGCAACCCCTTTCAATGAAATTGCTTTTCCACAGTCTCTGCTTAGGGCTACATGAAGCAGAAACAAATCTTAGAGACAAAACTGAGAAAAGCTTTACTTTGTCAAGTTTCAAAGAGCTACTACAAACCATATTGGATTTAGAGTTCCAAATTCATTTATCTATATAGGAGAGAACAGAGTGAAACCTAAATATAAAAACTGCTACTGTAGACGAACGCTTCAACCTAAAAGAAAAAAATTTGGTGAGCCAAGTGGGATTTGTGTACCGATCTTCACCACCAAGTATCATCAAGATTGGGTGAAAAAATATTTGCTGGTAATTCGGAAACTCGTTATTTCTTAGAAGATTTGCAACAACTCTCAATGAAAGTGCTTTTCCACAGTCTCTGCTTAGGGCTACTTGAAGCGGAAAAAATCATAGAGACAAAACTGAGAACCTCTTTATTTTTTCAAGTTTCAAAGAGCTACTACAAACCATGTTGGATGTAGTGTTCCAAATTCATCTATCTATATAGGAGAGAACAGAGTAAAACCTAAAATTAAAAACTGCTACTGTAGACGAACGCTTCAACCTGGAAGAACAAAATTTGGTGAGCGAAGTGGGATTTGTGTACTTGTCCTTACCACCAAGTATCATCAAGTTTGGGTGAAAAAATATTTGCTGGTATTTCGGAAACTCGTTATTTCTTAGAGCTTGGCAACCCCTCTCAATGAAAGTGCTTTTCCACAGTCTTTGCTTAGGGATATTGAAGTGGAAACAAATCATAGAGACAAAACTGTGAACTCCTTTGTTTTGTCAAGGTTCAAATAGCTACAACAAACCATGTTGGATTTAGAGTTCCAAATTCATCTATCTATATTGGAGAGAACAGAGTGAAACCTAAATATAAAATCTGCTACTGTAGACGAACGCTTCAACCAAGAAGAACAAAATTTGGTGATCCAAGTGGGATTTGTGTACCGATCATGACCACCAAGGATCATCAAGATTGGGTGAAAAAATATTTGCTCGTATTTCGGAAACTCGTTATTTCTTAGAAGCTTGGCAACCCCTCTCAATGAAAGTGCTTTTCCACAGTCTGTGTCTAGGACTACATGAAGATAAAACAAAACATAGAGACAAAACTGAGAACTACTTTATTTTGTCAAGTTTCAAAGAGCTACTACAAACCATGTTGGATTTAGAGTTCCAAATTCATCTATCTATATTGGAGAGAACAGAGTGAAACCTAAATATAAAATCTGCTACTGTAGACGAAGGCTTCAACCAAGAAGAACAAAATTTGGTGAGCCAAGTGGGATTTGTGTACTGATTATTACCACCAAGTGTCATCAAGATTGCGTGAAAAAATATTTGCTGGTATTTCGGAAACTTGTTATTTCTTAGAAGCTTGGCAACCTCACTCAATGAAAGTGCTTTTCCACAGTCTGTTCCTAGGGGTACTTGAAGAGGAAACAAACCATAGAGACAAAACTGAGAACTCCTTTATTTTGTCAAGTTTAAAAGAGCTACTACAAACCATGTTGGATTTAGAGTTAAAATTCATCTATCTATATAGTAGAGAACAGAGTGAAACCTAAACATAAAAACTGCTGCTGTAAACGAACGCTTCATCCTAGCAGAACAAAATTTGGTGAGCCAAGTGGGATTTGTGGACTTGTCATTACCACCACGTATCATCAAGTTTGGGTTAAAAAATATTTGCTGGTATTTCGGAAACTCGTAATTTCTTTGAAGCTTGGCAACCCCTCTCAATGAAAGTGCTTTTCCACAGTCTCTGCTTAGGGCTACTTGAAGCGGAAACTAATCATAGAGACAAAACTGAGAACTCCTTTTTTTGTCAAATTTCAAAGAGCTACTACAAACCATATTGGATTTAGAGTTCCAAATTCATCTATCTATATAGGAGAGAGCAGAGTGAAACCTAAATATAAAAAGTGCTACTGTAGACGAACGCTTCAACCTAGAAGAACAAAATTTGATGAGCCAAGTGGGATTTGTGTACCGATCTTCACCACCAAGTGTCATCAAGATTGGGTGAAAAAATATTTGCTGGTAATTCGGAAACTCGTTATTTCTTAGAAGCTTGGCAACCCCTCTCAATGAAAGTACTTTTCCACAGTCTCTGCTTCTGGATACTTGAAGTGGAAACAAATCATAGAGACAAAACTGAGAACTCCTTTATTTTGTCAAGGTTCAAAGAGCTACTACAAACCATGTTGGATTTAGAGTTCCAAATTCATCTATCTATATAGCAGAGAACAGAGTGAAAACTAAAAATAAAAACTGCTACAGTAAACGAACGCTTCAACCTAGACGGACAAAATTTGGTGAGCCACGTGGGATTTGTAGACTTGTCATTACCACCACGTATCATCAAGATTGGGTGAAAAAATGTTTGCTGGTATTTCGGAAACTCTTAATTTCTTGGAAGCTAGGGAACCCCTTTCAATGAAAGTGCTTTTCCACAGTCTCTGCTTAGGGCTACATGAAGTGGAAACAAATCATGGACACAAAACTGAGAACTCCTTTACTTTGTCAAGTTTCAAAGAGCTACTACTGACCATATTGGATTTAGAGTTCCAAATTCATCTATCTATATAGGAGAGAACAGAGTGAAACCTAAATATAAAATCTGCTACTGTAGACGAACGCTTCAACCAAGAAGAACAAAATTTGGTGAGCCAAGTGGGATTTGTGGACTTGTCATTACCACCACGTACCATCAAGTTTGGGTGAAAAAATATTTGCTGGTATTTCGGAAACTCGTAATTTCTTGGAAGCTTGGCAACCCCTCTCAATGAAAGTGCTTTTCCACAGTCTCTGCTTAGGGCTACTTGAAGCGGAAACAAATCATAGAGACAAAACTGAGAACTCCTGTATTTTGTCAAGTTTCAAAGAGCTACTACAAACCATATTGGATTTAGAGTTCCAAATTCATCTATCTATATAGAAGAAAACAGAGTGAAACCTAAAAATAAAAACTGCTACTGTAGACAAACGCTTCAACCTAGAAGAAAAAAATTTGGTGAGCCAAGTGGGATTTGTGTACCGATCATCACCACCAAGTATCATCAAGATTGGGTGAAAAAATATTTGCTCTTATTTCGGAAACTCGTTATTTCTTAGAAGCTTGGCAACCCCTCTCAATGAAACTGCTTTACCACAGTCTGTGCCTAGTACTACTTGAAGAGGAAACAAAACATAGAGACAAAACTGAGAACTACTTTACTTGGTCAAGTTTCAAAGAGCTACTGCAAACCATGTTGTATTTAGAGTTCCAAATTCATCTATCTATATAGGAGAGAACAGAGTGAAACCTAAATATAAAAACTGCTACAGTAGACGAACGCTTCAACCTAGAGGAACAAAATTTGGTCAGCCAAGTGGGATTTGTGTACCGATCATCACCAGAAAGTATCATCAAGATTCGGTGAAAAAATATTTGCTGGTATTTGGGAAACTCGTAATTTATTGGAAGTTTGGCAATCCCTTTCAATGAAAGTGCTTTTCCATAGTCTCTGCTTAGGGCTACATGAAGCGGAAACAAATAATAGAGACAAAACTGAGAACTCCTTTATTTTGTCAAGTTTCAAAGAGCTACTACAAACCATGTTGGATTTAGAGTTCCAAATTCATCCATCTATATAGGAGAGAACAGAGTAAAACCTAAAAATAAAAACTGCTACTGAAACGAACGCTTCAACTTAGAAGAACAAAATTTGGTGAGCCAAGTGGGATTTGTGGACTTGTCATCACCACCACGTATCATCAACATTGGGTGAAAAAATATTTGCTGGTATTTCGGAAACTCGTAATTTTTTGGAAGCTTGGCAACCCCTCTCAATGAAAGTGCATTTCCACAGTCTCTGCTTAGGGCTACTTGAAGCGGATACAAATCATAGAGACAAAACTGAGAATTCCTTTAATTTGTCAAGTTTCAAAGAGCTACTACAAACCTAGTTGGATTTAGATTTCCAGAATCATCTATCTATATAGGAGAGAACAGAGTGAAACCTAAATATAAAAATTGCTACTGTACACGAACGCTTCAACCTAGAAGAACAAAATTTGGTGAGGGAAGTGGGATTTGTGTACCGATCTTCACCACCAAGTATCATCAAGAGTGGGTGAAATAATATTTGCTGGTAATTCGGAAAACTCGTTATTTCTTAGAAGCTTGGCAACCCCTCTCAATGAAAGTGCTTTTCCACAGTCAGTGCCTAGGGCTACTTGAAGAGGAAACAATCCATAGAGACAAAACTGAGAACTCCTTTATTTTGTCAAGTTTCAAAGAGATACTACAAACCATGTTGGATTTAGAGTTCCAAATTCATCTATCTATATAGGAGAGAACAGAGTGAAACCTAAAAATAAAAACTGCTACTGTAGACGAACGCTTCAACCTAGAAGAACAAAATTTGGTGAGCCAAGTGGGATGTGTACCGATCATTACCACCAAGTATCATCAAGATTGGGTGAAAAAATATTTGCCGGTATTTCGGAAACTCGTAATTTCTTGGAAGCGTGGCAACCCCTCTCAATGAAAATGCTTTTCCACAGTCTCTGCTTAGGGCTACTTGAAAAGGAAACAAAACATAGAGACAAAACTGAGAACTACATTATTTTCTCAAGTTTCAAAGAGCTACTGCAAACCATGTTGCATTTAGAGTTCTAAATTCATCTATCTATATAGGAGTGAACAGAGGGAAACCTAAATATAAAAACTGCTACTGTAGAAGAACGCTTCAACCTACAAGAACAAAATTTGGTGAGCCAAGTGGGATTTGTGTACCGATCATCACCACCAAGTATCATCAATATTCGGTGAAAAAATATTTGCTGGTATTTGGGAAACTCGTAATTTCTTGGAAGTTTGGCAATCCCTTTAAATGATAGTGCTTTTCCATAGTCTCTGCTTAGGGCTACATGAAGCGGAAACAAATAATAGAGACAAAACTGAGAACTCCTTTACTTTGTCAAGTTTCAAAGGCTGCTACAAACCATATTGGATTTAGAGTTCCAAATTCAACTATCTATATAGGAGAGAACAGAGTGAAACCTAAATATAAAAACTGCTACTGTAGACGAACGCTTCAACCTAGAAGAACAAAATTTGGTGAGCCAAGTGGGATTTGTGTAGTGATCATTACCACCATGTGTCATAAAGATTGCGTGAAAAAATATTTGCTGGTATTTCGGAAACTCGTTATTTCTTAGAAGCTTGGCAACCCTTCTCAATGAAAGTGCTTTTCCACCATTTGTACCTGGGGCTACTTGAAGAGGAAACAATCCATAGAGACAAAACTGAGAACTCCTTTATTTTGTCAAGTTTCAAAGAGCTACTACAAACCATGTTGGATTTAGAGTTCCAAATTCATCTATCTATATAAGAGAGAACAGAGTGAAACCTAAAAATAAAAACTGCTACTGTAAACGAACGCTTCAAACTAGAAGAACAAAATTTGGTAAGCCAGTGGGATTTATGTACTGATCATTACCACCAAGTATCATCAAGATTCGGTGAAAAAGTATTTGCTGGTATTTCAGAAATTCGTTATTTCTTAGAAGCTTGGCAACCCCTCTCAATGAAAGTGCTTTTCTACAGTCTGTGCTTAGGACTACTTGAAGAGGAAATAAAACATAGAGACAAAACTGAGAACTATTTTATTTTGTCAAGTTTCAAAGAGCTACTGCAAACCATATTGGATTTAGAGTTCAAAATTCATCTATCTATATAGGAGAGAACAGAGTGAAACCTAAATATAAAAACTGCTACTGTAGATGAACGCTTCAACCTAGAAGAACAAAAATTGGTGAGCCAAGTGGGATTTGTGGATCGTTCATCACCACCAAGTATCATCAAGATTTGGTGAAAATATATTTGCTGGTATTTGGGAAATTCGTAATTTCTTGGAAGTTGGCAATCCCTTTAAATGAAAGTGCTTTTCCATAGTCTCTGCTTAGGGCTACATGAAGCGGAAACAAATAATAGAGACAAAACTGAGAACTCCTTTACTTTGTCAAGTTTCAAAGAGCTACTACAAACCATATTGCATTTAGAATTCCAAATTCATCTATCTATATAGGAGAGACAGAGTGAAACCTAAATATAAAAACTGCTACTGTAGACGAACGCTTCAACATAGAAGAACAAAATTTGGTGAGCCAAGTGGGATTTGTGTAGTGATCATTACCACCATGTGTCATAAAGATTGCGTGAAAAAATATTTGCTGGTATTTCGGAAACTCGTTATTTCTTAGAAGCTTGGCAACCCCTCTCAATGAAAGTGCTTTTACACAGTCAGTGCCTAGGGCTACTTGAAGAGGAAACAATCCATAGAGACAAAACTGAGAACTCCTTTATTTTGTCAAGTTTCAAAAGCTACTACAAACCATGTTGGATTTAGACTTCCAAATTTATCTACCTATATAGGAGAGAACAGAGTGAAACCTAAAAATAAAAACTGCTACTGTAAACGAATGCTTCAAACTAGAAGAACAAAATTTGGTGAGCCAAGTGGGATTTGTGTACTGATCATTACCACCAGGTATCATGAAGATTGAGTGACAAAATATATGCTGGTATTTCGAAAACTCGTTATTTCTTAGAAGCTTGGCAACCCCACTCAATGAAAGTGCTTTTCCACAGTCTGTGCCTAGGACTACTTGAAGAGGAAACAATCCATAGAGACAAAAGTGAGACCTCCTTTATTTTGTCAAGTTTCAAAGAGCCACTACAAACCATGTTGGATTTAGAGTTCCACATTCATCTATCTATATAGCAGAGAACAGAGTGAAACCTAAACATAAAAACTGCTACTGTAGCCGAATGCTTCAACCTAGAAGAACAAAATTTGGTGAGCCAAGTGGGATTTGTGTACCAATCTTTACCACCATGTATCATCAACATGGGGTGACAAAATATTTGCTGGTATTTCGGAAACTCGTAATTTCTTAGAAGCTTGGCAACCCCTCTCAATGAAAGTGCTTTTCCACAGTCTGTGCCTAGGACTACTTGAAGAGGAATCAAAACATAGAGACAAAACTGAGAACTACTTTATTTTGTTTAGTATCAAAGAGCTACTACAAACCATGTTGTACATAGAGTTAAAAATTCATCTATCTATATAGGAGAGAACAGAGTGAAACCTAAAAATAAAAACTGCTACTCTAAAGAAACGGTTTAACCTAGAAGAACAAAATTTGGCGAGCCAATGGGATTTGTGTACTGAATAACCACGAAGCATCATCAAGAGTCGGTGAAAAAATATTTGCTGGTATTTCGGAAACTCGTTATTTCTTAGAAGCTTGGCAAACCCTCTCAATAAAAGTGCTTTTCCACAGTCTGTGCCTAGGACTACTTGAAGAGGAAACAAAACATAGAGACAAAACTGAGAACTACTTTATTTTGTCAAGTTTCAAAGAGCTACTGCAAACCATGTTGGATTTAGAGTTCCAAATTCATCTATCTATATAGGAGAGAACAGAGTGAAACCTAAATATAAAAACTGTTAAGGTAGACGAAAGCTTCAACCTAGAAGAACAAAATTTGGTGAGCCAAGTGGGATTTGTGTACCGATCTTTACCAGCACGTATCATCAACATAGGGTGAAAAAATATTTGCTGGTATTTCGGAAACTAGTAATTTCTTGGAATCTTGGACACCCCTTCAATGAAAGTGCTTTTCCACAGTCTCTGCTTAGGGCTACATGAAGCGGAAACAAATCATAGATACAAAAATGAGAACTCCTTTATTTTGACAAGTTTCAAAGAGCTACTATAAATGATGTTGGATTTAGGGTTCCAAATTCATCTATCTATTTAAGAGAGAAGACAGTGAAACCTACATATAAAAACTGGTGCTGTAGACGAATGCTAAGACCTAGAAGAACATAATTTGGTGAGCCAAGTGGGATTTGTGTATTGATTATTACCACCACGTATCATCACGATTGGGTGAAAAAATGTTTGCTGGTATTTCGGAAACTCGTAATTTCTTAGAAGCTTGGCAACCCCTCTCAATGAAAGTGCTTTTCCACAGTCAGTGCCTAGGGCTACTTAAAGAGGAAACAATCCATAGAGACAAAACTGAGACCTCCTTTGTTTTGTCTAGTATCAAAGAGCTACTGCAAACCATGTTGGATTTTGAGTTCCACATTCATCTTTCTATATAGGAGAGAACAGAGGGAAACCTAAATATTAAAACCGCTACTGTAGATGAACGCTTCAAACTAGAAGAACCAAATTTGGTGAGCCAAGTGGGATTTGTGTACTGATCATTACCACCTAGTATCATCAAGATTGGATGAAAAAATATTTGCTGGTATTTCGGAAACTCGTTATTTCTTAGAAGCTTGGCAACCCCTCTCAATGAAAGTGCTTTTCCACAGTCTCTGCCTAGGGCTACTTGAAGATGAAACAAACCATAGAGACAAAACTAGGAACCCCTTTATTTTTTCAAGTTTCAAAGAGCTACAACAAACCATGTTGGATTTAGAGTTCCAAATTCATCTATCTGTATAGGAGAGAACAGAGGGAAACCTAAATATATCAACTTCTACTGTAGACGAACGCTTCAACCTAGAAGAACAAAAATTGGTGAGTCAAGTGGGATTTGTGGACCGATCATCACCACCAAGTATCATCAAGATTGGTTGAAAAAATATTTGCTGGTATTTCGGAAAATCGTTAATTCTTAGAAGCTTGGCATCCCCTCTCAATGAAAGTGCTTTTCCACAGTGTGTGCCTAGGGCTACTTGAAGGGGAAACAAACGATAGAGACAAAACTGAGAACTCTTTTATTTTCACAAGTTTCAAAGAGCTACTACAAACCATTTTGGATTTAGAGTTCCAAATTCATTTATCTATATAGGGGAGAACAGAGTGAAATCTAAAAATAAAAACTGCTACTGTAGACGAACGCTGCAACCTAGAAGAACAAAATTTGGTGAGCCAAGTGGGATTTGTGTACTTGTCATTACCACCAAGTATCATCAAGATTGGGTGAAAAAATATTTGCTGGTAATTCGGAAACTCGTTATTTCTTAGAAGTTTGGCAACCCCTCTCAATGAAAGTGCTTTTCCACAGTCTGTGCCAAGGGCTACTTGAAGAGGAAACAAACCATAGAGGCAAAACTGAGAACTCCTTTATTTTGTCAAGTTTCAAAGAGCCACTACGAACCATCTTGGATTTAGAGTTCCAAATTCATCTATCTATATAGCATAGAACAGAGTGAAACCTAAACATAAAAACTGCTACTGTAGACGAACGCTTCAACCTTGAAGAACAAAATTTGGAGAGCCAAGTGGGATTTGTGTGCTGATCATTACCACCAAGTATCATCAAGATTGGGTGAAAAAATATTTGCTGGTATTTCGGAAACTCGTTATTTCTTAGAAGCTTGGCAACCCCTCTCAATGAAAGTGCTTTTCCACAGTCAGTGCCTAGGGCTACTTAAAGAGGAAACAATCCATAGAGACAAAACTGAGACCTCCTTTATTTTGTCTAGTATCAAAGAGCTACTACAAACCATGTTGGATATAGAGTTCCAAATTCATCTATCTATATAGGAGAGAACAGAGTGAAACCTAAATATAAAAACTGCTACTGTAGACGAACGCTTCAACCTAGAAGAACAAAATTTGGTGAGCCAAGTGTGATTTGTGTACGATCTTCACCACCAAGTATCATCAAGATTGGGTGAATAAATATTTGCTGGTAATTTGGAAACTCGTTATTTCTTAGAAGCTTGGTAACCCATCTCAAAGAATGTGATTTTCCACAGTCCCTGCTTAGGGCTACATGAAGCGGAAACAAATCATTGAGACAAAACTGAAAACTCCTTTACACTGTCAAGTTTCAATGAGCTACTACAAACCATTTTGGATTTAGAGTTCCAAATTCATCTATCTATATAGGAGAGAAGAGAGTGAAACCTAAAAATATAAACTGCTACTGTTTACGAATGCTTCAACCTAGAAGAACAAAATTTGGTGAGCCAAGTGGGATTTGTGTACTTGTCCTTACCACCAAGTGTCATCAAGATTGCGTGAAAAAATGTTTGCTGGTATTTCGGAAACTCATTGTTTCTTAGAAGCTTGGCAACCCCTCTCAATGAAAGTGGTTTCCACAGTCTGTGCCAGTGCTATTTGAAGAGGAAACAAACCATAGAGACAAAACTGTGAACTCCTTTATTTTGTCAAGTTTCAAAGAGCTACTATAAACCATGTTGTCTTTAGAGTTCCAAATTCATCTATCTATATAGGGGAGAACAGAGTAAAACCTAACATTAAAAACTGCTACTGTAGACGAATGCTTCAACCTAGAAGAAAAAATTTTGGTGAGCCAAGTGGGATTTGTGTACTTGTCCTTACCACCAAGTATCATCAAGATTGGGTGAAAAAATATTTGCTGGTAATTCGGAAACTCGTTATTTCTTAGAAGCTTTGCAACCCCTCTCAATGAAAGTACTTTTCCACAGTCTCTGCTTAGGCCTACTTGAAGCGGAAAAAATTATAGAGACAAAACTGAGAACTCCTTTATTTTTTCAAGTTTCAAAGGGCTACTACAAACCATGTTGGATGTAGAGTTTCAAATTCATCTATCTATATAGGAGAGAACAGAGTGAAACCTAAATATAAAAATTGCTACTGTAGACGAACGCTTCAACCTAGAAGAACATAATTTTGTGAGCCAAGTGGGATTTTTTACTCATCATCACCACCAAGTATCATCAACATTGTTTGAAAAAATATTTGCTGGTATTTCGGAAACTCGTTATTTCTTAGAAGCTTAGCAACCCCTCTCAATGAAAGTGCTTTTCCACAGTCTATGCCACAGCTACTTGAAGAGGAAACAAACCATAGAGACAAAACTGAGAACTCCTTTATTTTTTCAAGTTTCAAAGAGCTACTAAAAACCATGTTGGATTTAGAGTTCCAAATTCATGTATCTATATTGGAGAGAAGAGAGTGAAACCTAAAAAAAAAACTGCTACTGAAAACGAACACTTCAACATAGAAGAACAAAATTTGGTGAGTCAAGTGGGATTTGTGTACTGATCGTAAACACCAAGTATCATCAAGATTGGGTGAAAAAATATTTGCTGGTATTTCGGAAACTCGTAATTTCTTGGAAGCTTGGCAACCCCTCTCAATGAAAGTGCGTATCCACCGTCTGTGCCTACGGCTATTTGAAGAGGAAACAAACGATAGAGACAAAACAGAGAAATCCTTTATTTTGTGAATTTTCAAAGAGCCCCTACAAACCATGTTGGATTTAGAGTTCCAAATTCATCTATCTATATAGGAGAGATCAGAGTGAAACCTAAATATAAAAACTGCTACTATAGACGAACGCTTCAACCTAGAAGAACAAAATTTGGTGAGCCAAGTGGGATTTGTGTACTGATCATCACCACCAAGTATCATCAAGATTGGGTGAAAAAATATTTGCTGGTATTTCGGAAACTCGTTATTTCTTAGAAGCTTGGCAGCCCTCTCAATGAAAGTGCTTTTCCACAGTCTGTGCCTAGGGCTACTTGAAGAGCAAATAAACCATAGAGAAAAAACTGAGAACTCCTTTATTTTGTCATGTTTCAAAGAGCTACTACAAACCATGTTGGATTTAGAGTTCCAAATTCATCTATCCATATAGGAGAGAACAGAGTGAAACCTAAATATAAAACTGCTACTGTAGACGAACGCTTCAATCTAGAAGAACAAAATTTGGTCAGCCAAGTGGGATTTGGATACCGATCATTAGCACCACGTATCATCAACAATGGGTGACAAAATATTTGCTGGTATTTAGGAAACTCGTAATTTCTTGGAAGCTTCTCAACCTCTTTCAATGAAAGTGCTTTTCCACAGTCTCTGCTTAGGGCTCCATGAAGCGGAAACAAATCATAGAGACAAAACTGAGAACTCTTTTACTTTGTCAAGTTTCAAAGAGCTACTACAAACCATATTGGATTTAGAGTTCCCAATTCATCTATCTATATAAGAGAGAACAGAGTGAAACCTAAATATAAAAACTGCTACTGTAGACGAACGCTTCAACCTAGAAGAACAAAATTTGGTGAGCCAAGTGGGATTTGTGTACCGATCTTCACCACCAATTATCATCAAGATTGGGTGAAAAAATATTTGCTGGTAATTCGGAAACTCGTTATTTATTAGAAGCTTGGCAACCCCTCTCAATGAAAGTGCTTTTCCTCCGTTTGTGCCTGGGGCTACTTGAAGAGGAAACAAACCATTGAGAAAATACTGAGAACTCCTTTATTTTGTCAATTTTCAAAGAGCCCCTACAAACCATGTTCGATTTAGAGTTCCAAATTCATCTATCTATATAGGAGAGAACAGAGTGAAACCTAAACATAAAAATTGCTACTGTAGACGAACGCTTCCATCTAGAAGAACAAAATTTGGTGAGCCAAGTGGGATTTGTGTACAGATCATCACCAACAAGTATCATCAAGATTGGGTGAAAAAATATTAGCTGGTATTTCGGAAACTCGTTATTTCTTAGAAGCTTGGCACCACTCTCAATGAAAGTGCTTTTCCACAGTCTGTGCCTAGGGCTACTTGAAGAGGAAACAAACCCTAGAGACAAAACTGAGAACTCCTTGATTTTGTCAAGTTTCAAAGAGCTACTACAAACCATGTTGGATTTAGAGTTCCAAATTCATCTACCTATATAGGAGAGAAGAGAGTGAAACCTAAAAATAAAAACTGCTACTGAAAACGAACGCTTCAACATAGAAGAACAAAATTTGGTGAGTCAAGTGGGATTTGTGTATCGATCGTAAACTCCAACTATCATCAAGATTGGGTGAAAAAATATTTGCTGGTATTTCGTAAACTCGTAATATCTTGGAAGCTTGGCAACAACTTTCAATGAAAGTGCTTTTCCACAGTCTCTGCTTAGGGCTACATGAAGCGGAAACAAATCATAGAGAAAAAACTGAGAACTCCTTTACTTTGTCTAGTTTCAAGGATCTACTACAAAAAATATTGGATTTAGAGTTGCAAATTCATCTATCCATATTGGAGAGAACAGAGTGAAACCTAAATATAAAAACTGCTACTGTAGATGAACGCTTCAACCTAGAAGACAAAATTTGGTGAGCAAAGTGGGATTTGTGTACTGATCATTACCACCAAGTGTAATTAAGATTGCGTGAAAAAATATTGCTGGTATTTCGTAAACTCGTTATTTCTTAGAAGCTTGGCAACCCCACTCAATGAAAGTGCTTTTCCACAGTCTGTTCCTAGGGGTACTTGAAGAGGAAACAAACCATAGAGACAAAACTGAGAACTCCTTTATTTTGTCAAGTTTCAAAGAGCTACTACAAACCATCTTAGATATAGAGTTCCAAATTCATCTATCTATATAGGAGAGAACAGAGTGAAACCTAAAAATAAAAACTGCTACTGAAAACGAACGCTTCAACATAGAAGAACAAAATTTGGTGAGTCAAGTGGGATTTTGTACCGATCGTAAACACCAAGTATCATCAAGATTGGGTGAAAAAATATTTGCTGGTATTTCGGAAACTCATAATTTCTTGGAAGCTTGGGATCTCTCTCAATGAAAGTGCATATCCACAGTCTGTTCCTAGGGGTACTTGAAGACGAAACAAACCATTGAGACAAAATAGAGAACTCCTTTATTTTGTCAACATTCAAAGAGCCACTACAAACCATGTTGGATTTAGAGTTCCAAATTTATCTATCTGTATAGCAGAGAACAGAGTGAAACCTAAACTTAAAAACTGCTACTGTAGACGAACGCTTCAACCTATAAAAACAAAATTTGGTGAGCCAAGTGGGATTTGGATACCGATCATTACCATAACGTATCATCAACATTGGGTGACAAAATATTTGCTGGTATTTCGGAAACTCGTAATTTCTTGGAAGCTTCGCAACCCCTTTCAATGAAAGTGCTTTTCCACAGTGTCTGCTTGGGGCTACATGAAGCGGAAACAAATCATAGAGACAAAACTGAGAACTCCTTTACTTTGTCAAGTTTCAAAGAGCTACTACAAACCATATTGTATTTAGAGTTCCAAATTCATCTATCCATATATGAGAGAACAGAGTGAAACCTAAATATAAAAACTGCTACTGTAGACGAACGCTTCAACCTAGAACAACAAAATTTGGTGAGCTAAGCGGGATTTGAGTACTGATCATTACCACCAAGTGTCATCAAGATTGCGTGACAAAATATTTGCTGGTATTTCGGAAACTTGTTATTTCTTAGAAGCTTGTCAACCCCACTCAATGAAAGTGCTTTTCCACAGTCCGTTCCTAGGGGTACTTGAAGAGGAAACAAACCATAGAGACAATACTGAGAACTCCTTTATTTTGTCAAGGTTCAAAGAGCTACTACAAATCATGTTGGATTTAGAGTTCCAAATTCATCTATCGATATAGTAGAGAACAGAGTGAAACCTAAACATAAAAACTGCTACTGTAAACGAACGCTTCAACCTAGAAGAACAAAATTTGGTGAGCCAAGTGGGATTTGTGGACTTGTCATTACCACCACTATCATCAAGTTTGGGGGAAAAATATTTGCTGGTATTTCGGAAACTCGTAATTTCTTGGAAGCTTGGCAACCCCTCTCAATGAAAGTGCTGTTCAACAGTCTCTGGTTAGGGCTACTTGAAGCGGAAACAAGTTATAGAGACAAAACTGAGAACTCCTTTATTTTGTCAAGTTTCAAAGAGCTACTACAAACCATATTGGATTGAGAGTTCCAAATTCATCTATCTATATAGGAGAGAACAGAGTGAAACCTAAATATAAAAAGTGCTACTGTAGACGAACGCTTCAACATAGAAGATCAAAATTTGGTGAGTCAAGTTGGATTTGTGTACCGATCGTAAGCACCAAGTATCATCAAGATTGGGTGAAAAAATATTTGCTTTTATTTCGGAAACTCGTAATTTCTTGGAAGCTTGGCAACCCCTCTCAATGAAAGTGCGTATCCACCCTCTGTGCCTAGGGCTACTTGAAGAGGAAACAAACCATAGACAAAACTGAGAACTCCTTTATTTTGTCAAGTTGCAAAGAGTCACTACAAACAATGTTGGATTTAGAGTTCCAAATTCATCTATCTATGTAGCATAGAACAGAGTGAAACCTAAACATAAAAACTGCTACTGTAGATGAACGCTTCAACCAAGAAAAACAAAATTTCGTGATCCAAGTGGGATTTGTGAACTGATCATTACCACCAAGTATCATCAAGATTGGGTGAAAAAATATTTGCTGGTATTCAGAAACTCATAATTTCTTGGAAGCTTGGCAAACCTTCTTAATCAAAGTGCTTTTCCACAGTCTCTGGTTAGGGCTACTTGAAGTGGAAACAAATCATAGAGACAAAACTGAGAACTCCTTTATTTTGTCAAGTTTCAAAGAGCTACTACAAACCATATTGGATTTAGAGTTCCAAATTCATCTATCTATATAGGAGAGAACAGAGTGAAACCTAAATATAAAAATTGCTATTGTAGACGAACGCTTCAACATAGAAGAACAAAATTTGGTGAGTCAAGTGGGATTTGTGTACCGATCGTAAACACCAAGTATCATCAAGATTGCGTGAAAAAGTATTTGCTGGTATTTCGGAAACTCGTAAATTCTTGTAAGCTTGGCAACCCCTCTCAATGAAAGTGCGTATCCACCCTCTGTGCCTAGGGCTACTTGAAGAGGAAACAAACCATAGACAAAACTGAGAACTCCTTTATTTTGTCAAGTTTCAAAGAGTCACTACAAAAAATGTTGGATTTAGAGTGCCAAATTCATCTATCTATGTAGCAGTGAACAGAGTGAAACCTAAACATAAAAACTGCTACTGTAGATGAACGCTTCAACCAAGAAAAACAAAATTTCGTGATCCAAGTGGGATTTGTGAACTGATCATTACCACCAAGTATCATCAAGATTGGGTGAAAAAATATTTGCTGGTATTTCGGAAACTCAAAATTTCTTGGAAGCTTGGCAAACCCTCTTAATCAAAGTGCTTTTCCACAGTCTCTGGTCAGGGCTACTTGAAGCGGAAACAAATCATATAGACAAAACTGAGAACTCCTTTATTTTGTCAAGTTTCAAAGAGCTACTACAAACCATATTGGATTTAGTGTTCCAAATTCATCTATCTATATAGCAGAGAACAGAGTGAAACCTAAACATGAAAACTGCTACTGTAGACGAACGCTTCAACCAAGAAGAACAAAATTTGGTGAGTCAAGTGGGATTTGTGTACCGATCGTAAACACCAAGTATCATCAAGATTGGGTGAAAATATATTTACTGGTATTTCGGAAACTCGTAAATTCTTGTAAGCTTGGCAACCCCTCTCAATGAAATTGCATATCCACCCTCTGTGCCTAGGGCTTATTGAAGAGGAAACAAACCATAGAGACAAAACTGAGAACTCCTTTATTTTGTCAAGTTTCAAAGAGCCACTACAAACCATGTTGGATTTAGAGTTCCAAATTCATCTATCTATATAGCAGAGAACAGAGTGAAACCTAAACATGAAAACTGCTACTGTAGACGAACGCTTCAACCAAGAAGAACAAAATTTGGTGATCCAAGTGGGATTTGTGAACTGATCATTACCACCAAGTATCATCAAGATTGGGTGAAAAAATATTTGCTGGTATTTCGGAAACTCGTTATTTCTTAGAAGCTTGGCACCACTCTCAATGAAAGTGCTTTTCCACAGTGTGTGCCTAGGGCTACTTGAAGGGGAAAGAAACGATAGAGACAAAACTGAGAACTCTTTTATTTTCACAAGTTTCAAAGAGCTACTACAAACCATTTTGGATTTAGAGTTCCAAATTCATTTATCTATATAGGGGAGAACAGAGTGAAATCTAAAAATAAAAACTGCTACTGTAGACGAACGCTGCAACCTAGAAGAACAAAATTTGGTGTGCCAAGTGGGATTTGTGTACTTGTCATTACCACCAAGTATCATCAAGATTGGGTGAAAAAATATTTGCTGGTAATTCGGAAACTCGTTATTTCTTAGAAGTTTGGCAACCCCTCTCAATGAAAGTGCTTTTCCACAGTCTGTGCCAAGGGCTACTTGAAGAGGAAACAAACCATAGAGGCAAAACTGAGAATTCCTTTATTTTGTCAAGTTTCAAAGAGCCACTACGAACCATCTTGGATTTAGAGTTCCAAATTCATCTATCTATATAGCATAGAACAGAGTGAAACCTAAACATAAAAACTGCTACTGTAGACGAACGCTTCAACCTTGAAGAACAAAATTTGGAGAGCCAAGTGGGATTTGTGTACTGATCATTACCACCAAGTATCATCAAGATTGGGTGAAAAAATATTTGCTGGTATTTCGGAAACTCGTTATTTCTTAGAAGCTTGGCAACCCCTCTCAATGAAAGTGCTTTTCCACAGTCAGTGACTAGGGCTACTTAAAGAGGAAACAATCCATAGAGACAAAACTGAGACCTCCTTTATTTTGTCTAGTATCAAAGAGCTACTACAAACCATGTTGGATATAGAGTTCCAAATTCATCTATCTATATAGGAGAGAACAGAGTGAAACCTAAATATAAAAACTGCTACTGTAGACGAACGCTTCAACCTAGAAGAACAAAATTTGGTGAGCCAAGTGTGATTTGTGTTCCGATCTTCACCACCAAGTATCATCAAGATTGGGTGAATAAATATTTGCTGGTAATTTGGAAACTCGTTATTTCTTAGAAGCTTGGCAACCCCTCTCAAAGAATGTGATTTTCCACAGTCCCTGCTTAGGGCTACATGAAGCGGAAACAAATCATTGAGACAAAACTGAAAACTCCTTTACACTGTCAAGTTTCAATGAGCTACTACAAACCATTTTGGATTTAGAGTTCCAAATTCATCTATCTATATAGGAGAGAAGAGAGTGAAACCTAAAAATATAAACTGCTACTGTTTACGAATGCTTCAACCTAGAAGAACAAAATTTGGTGAGCCAAGTGGGATTTGTGTACTTGTCCTTACCACCAAGTGTCATCAAGATTGCGTGAAAAAATGTTTGCTGGTATTTCGGAAACTCATTGTTTCTTAGAAGCTTGGCAACCCCTCTCAATGAAAGTGGTTTCCACAGTCTGTGCCAGTGCTATTTGAAGAGGAAACAAACCATAGAGACAAAACTGTGAACTCCTTTATTTTGTCAAGTTTCAAAGAGCTACTATAAACCATGTTGTCTTTAGAGTTCCAAATTCATCTATCTATATAGGGGAGAACAGAGTAAAACCTAACATTAAAAACTGCTACTGTAGACGAATGCTTCAACCTAGAAGAAAAAATTTTGGTGAGCCAAGTGGGATTTGTGTACTTGTCCTTACCACCAAGTATCATCAAGATTGGGTGAAAAAATATTTGCTGGTAATTCGGAAACTCGTTATTTCTTAGAAGCTTTGCAACCCCTCTCAATGAAAGTACTTTTCCACAGTCTCTGCTTAGGCCTACTTGAAGCGGAAAAAATTATAGAGACAAAACTGAGAACTCCTTTATTTTTTCAAGTTTCAAAGGGCTACTACAAACCATGTTGGATGTAGAGTTTCAAATTCATCTATCTATATAGGAGAGAACAGAGTGAAACCTAAATATAAAAATTGCCACTGTAGACGAACGCTTCAACCTAGAAGAACATAATTTTGTGAGCCAAGTGGGATTTTGTACTCATCATCACCACCAAGTATCATCAACATTGTTTGAAAAAATATTTGCTGGTATTTCGGAAACTAGTTATTTCTTAGAAGATTAGCAACCCCTCTCAATGAAAGTGCTTTTCCACAGTCTATGCCACGGCTACTTGAAGAGGAAACAAACCATAGAGACAAAACTGAGAACTCCTTTATTTTTTCAAGTTTCAAAGAGCTACTAAAAACCATGTTGGATTTAGAGTTCCAAATTCATGTATCTATATTGGAGAGAAGAGAGTGAAACCTAAAAAAAAAACTGCTACTGAAAACGAACACTTCAACATAGAAGAACAAAATTTGGTGAGTCAAGTGGGATTTGTGTACTGATCGTAAACACCAAGTATCATCAAGATTGGGTGAAAAAATATTTGCTGGTATTTCGGAAACTCGTAATTTCTTGGAAGCTTGGCAACCCCTCTCAATGAAAGTGCGTATCCACCGTCTGTGCCTACGGCTATTTGAAGAGGAAACAAACGATAGAGACAAAACAGAGAAATCCTTTATTTTGTGAATTTTCAAAGAGCCCCTACAAACCATGTTGGATTTAGAGTTCCAAATTCATCTATCTATATAGGAGAGATCAGAGTGAAACCTAAATATAAAAACTGCTACTATAGACGAACGCTTCAACCTAGAAGAACAAAAATTGGTGAGCCAAGTGGGATTTGTGTACTGATCATCACCACCAAGTATCATCAAGATTGGGTGAAAAAATATTTGCTGGTATTTCGGAAACTCGTTATTTCTTAGAAGCTTGGCAGCCCTCTCAATGAAAGTGCTTTTCCACAGTCTGTGCCTAGGGCTACTTGAAGAGGAAATAAACCATAGAGAAAAAACTGAGAACTCCTTTATTTTGTCATGTTTCAAAGAGCTACTACAAACCATGTTGGATTTAGAGTTCCAAATTCATCTATCCATATAGGAGAGAACAGAGTGAAACCTAAATATAAAACTGCTACTGTAGACGAACGCTTCAATCTAGAAGAACAAAATTTGGTCAGCCAAGTGGGATTTGGATACCGATCATTAGCACCACGTATCATCAACAATGGGTGACAAAATATTTGCTGGTATTTAGGAAACTCGTAATTTCTTGGAAGCTTCTCAACCTCTTTCAATGAAAGTGCTTTTCCACAGTCTCTGCTTAGGGCTCCATGAAGCGGAAACAAATCATAGAGACAAAACTGAGAACTCTTTTACTTTCTCAAGTTTCAAAGAGCTACTACAAACCATATTGGATTTAGAGTTCCCAATTCATCTATCTATATAAGAGAGAACAGAGTGAAACCTAAATATAAAAACTGCTACTGTAGACGAACGCTTCAACCTAGAAGAACAAAATTTGGTGAGCCAAGTGGGATTTGTGTACCGATCTTCACCACCAATTATCATCAAGATTGGGTGAAAAAATATTTGCTGGTAATTCGGAAACTCGTTATTTATTAGAAGCTTGGCAACCCCTCTCAATGAAAGTGCTTTTCCTCCGTTTGTGCCTGGGGCTACTTGAAGAGGAAACAAACCATTGAGAAAATACTGAGAACTCCTTTATTTTGTCAATTTTCAAAGAGCCACTACAAACCATGTTGGATTTAGAGTTCCAAATTCATCTATCTATATAGGAGAGAACAGAGTGAAACCTAAACATAAAAATTGCTACTGTAGACGAACGCTTCCATCTAGAAGAACAAAATTTGGTGAGCCAAGTGGGATTTGTGTACAGATCATCACCAACAAGTATCATCAAGATTGGGTGAAAAAATATTAGCTGGTATTTCGGAAACTCGTTATTTCTTAGAAGCTTGGCACCACTCTCAATGAAAGTGCTTTTCCACAGTCTGTGCCTAGGGCTACTTGAAGAGGAAACAAACCCTAGAGACAAAACTGAGAACTCCTTGATTTTGTCAAGTTTCAAAGAGCTACTACAAACCATGTTGGATTTAGAGTTCCAAATTAATCTATATATATAAGTGAGAACAGAGTGAAACCTAAACATGAAAACTGCTACTGTAGACGCACGCTTCATCCTAGAAGAACAAAATTTGGTGAGCCAAGTGGGATTTGGATACCGATCATTACCACCACGTATCATCAACATTGGGTGACAAAATATTTGCTGGTATTTTGGAAACTCGTAATTTCTTGGAAGCTTGGCAACCCCTTTCAATGAAAGTGCTTTTCCACAGTCTCTGCTTAGGGCTACATGAAGCGGAAACAAATCATAGAGAAAAAACTGAGAACTCCTTTACTTTGTCTAGTTTCAAGGATCTACTACAAAAAATATTGGATTTAGAGTTGCAAATTCATCTATCCATATTGGAGAGAACAGAGTGAAACCTAAATATAAAAACTGCTACTGTAGATGAACGCTTCAACCTAGAAGACAAAATTTGGTGAGCAAAGTGGGATTTGTGTACTGATCATTACCACCAAGTGTAATCAAGATTGCATGAAAAAATATTGCTGGTATTTCGTAAACTCGTTATTTCTTAGAAGCTTGGCAACCCCACTCAATGAAAGTGCTTTTCCACAGTCTGTTCCTAGCTGTACTTGAAGAGGAAACAAACCATAGAGACAAAACTGAGAACTCCTTTATTTTGTCAAGTTTCAAAGAGCTACTACAAACCATCTTAGATATAGAGTTCCAAATTCATCTATCTATATAGGAGAGAACAGAGTGAAACCTAAAAATAAAAACTGCTACTGAAAACGAACGCTTCAACATAGAAGAACAAAATTTGGTGAGTCAAGTGGGATTTTGTACCGATCGTAAACACCAAGTATCATCAAGATTGGGTGAAAAAATATTTGCTGGTATTTCGGAAACTCATAATTTCTTGAAAGCTTGGGATCTCTCTCAATGAAAGTGCATATCCACAGTCTGTTCCTAGGGGTACTTGAAGACGAAACAAACCATTGAGACAAAATAGAGAACTCCTTTATTTTGTCAACATTCAAAGAGCCACTACAAACCATGCTGGATTTAGAGTTCCAAATTTATCTATCTGTATAGCAGAGAACAGAGTGAAACCTAAACTTAAAAACTGCTACTGTAGACGAACGCTTCAACCTATAAAAACAAAATTTGGTGAGCCAAGTGGGATTTGGATACCGATCATTACCACCACGTATCATCAACATTGGGTGACAAAATATTTGCTGGTATTTCGGAAACTCGTAATTTCTTGGAAGCTTGGCAACCCCTTTCAATGAAAGTGCTTTTCCACAGTGTCTGCTTGGGGCTACATGAAGCGGAAACAAATCATAGAGACAAAACTGAGAACTCCTTTACTTTGTCAAGTTTCAAAGAGCTACTACAAACCATATTGGATTTAGAGTTCCAAATTCATCTATCCATATATGAGAGAACAGAGTGAAACCTAAATATAAAAACTGCTACTGTAGACGAACGCTTCAACCTAGAACAACAAAATTTGGTGAGCTAAGCGGGATTTGAGTACTGATCATTACCACCAAGTGTCATCAAGATTGCGTGACAAAATATTTGCTGGTATTTCGGAAACTTGTTATTTCTTAGAAGCTTGTCAACCCCACTCAATGAAAGTGCTTTTCCACAGTCCGTTCCTAGGGGTACTTGAAGAGGAAACAAACCATAGAGACAATACTGAGAACTCCTTTATATTGTCAAGTTTCAAAGAGCTACTACAAATCATGTTGGATTTAGAGTTCCAAATTCATCTATCGATATAGTAGAGAACAGAGTGAAACCTAAACATAAAAACTGCTACTGTAAACGAACGCTTCAACCTAGAAGAACAAAATTTGGTGAGCCAAGTGGGATTTGTGGACTTGTCATTACCACCACTATCATCAAGTTTGGGGGAAAAATATTTGCTGGTATTTCGGAAACTCGTAATTTCTTGGAAGCTTGGCAACCCCTCTCAATGAAAGTGCTGTTCAACAGTCTCTGGTTAGGGCTACTTGAAGCGGAAACAAATTATAGAGACAAAACTGAGAACTCCTTTATTTTGTCAAGTTTCAAAGAGCTACTACAAACCATATTGGATTGAGAGTTCCAAATTCATCTATCTATATAGGAGAGAACAGAGTGAAACCTAAATATAAAAAGTGCTACTGTAGACGAACGCTTCAAAATAGAAGATCAAAATTTGGTGAGTCAAGTTGGATTTGTGTACCGATCGTAAGCACCAAGTATCATCAAGATTGGGTGAAAAAATATTTGCTGTTATTTCGGAAACTCGTAATTTCTTGGAAGCTTGGCAACCCCTCTCAATGAAAGTGCATATCCACCCTCTGTGCCTAGGGCTACTTGAAGAGGAAACAAACCATAGACAAAACTGAGAACTCCTTTATTTTGTCAAGTTGCAAAGAGTCACTACAAACAATGTTGGATTTAGAGTTCCAAATTGATCTATCTATGTAGCATAGAACAGAGTGAAACCTAAACATAAAAACTGCTACTGTAGATGAACGCTTCAACCAAGAAAAACAAAATTTCGTGATCCAAGTGGGATTTGTGAACTGATCATTACCACCAAGTATCATCAAGATTGGGTGAAAAAATATTTGCTGGTATTCGGAAACTCATAATTTCTTTGAAGCTTGGCAAACCTTCTTAATCAAAGTGCTTTTCCACAGTCTCTGGTTAGGGCTACTTGAAGCGGAAACAAATCATAGAGACAAAACTGAGAACTCCTTTATTTTGTCAAGTTTCAAAGAGCTACTACAAACCATATTGGATTTAGAGTTCCAAATTCATCTATCTATATAGGAGAGAACAGAGTGAAACCTAAATATAAAAATTGCTATTGTAGACGAACGCTTCAACATAGAAGAACAAAATTTGGTGAGTCAAGTGGGATTTGTGTACCGATCGTAAACACCAAGTATCATCAAGATTGCGTGAAAAAATATTTGCTGGTATTTCGGAAACTCGTAAATTCTTGTAAGCTTGGCAACCCCTCTCAATGAAAGTGCGTATCCACCCTCTGTGCCTAGGGCTACTTGAAGAGGAAACAAACCATAGACAAAACTGAGAACTCCTTTATTTTGTCAAGTTTCAAAGAGTCACTACAAAAAATGTTGGATTTAGAGTTCCAAATTCATCTATCTATGTAGCAGAGAACAGAGTGAAACCTAAACATAAAAACTGCTACTGTAGATGAACGTTTCAACCAAGAAAAACAAAATTTCGTGATCCAAGTGGGATTTGTGAACTGATCATTACCACCAAGTATCATCAAGATTGGGTGAAAAAATATTTGCTGGTATTTCGGAAACTCAAAATTTCTTGGAAGCTTGGCAAACCCTCTTAATCAAAGTGCTTTTCCACAGTCTCTGGTTAGGGCTACTTGAAGCGGAAACAAATCATATAGACAAAACTGAGAACTCCTTTATTTTGTCAAGTTTCAAAGAGCTACTACAAACCATATTGGATTTAGTGTTCCAAATTCATCTATCTATATAGGAGAGAACAGAGTGAAACCTAAATATAAAAATTGCTATTGTAGACGAACGCTTCAACATAGAAGAACAAAATTTGGTGAGTCAAGTGGGATTTGTGTACCGATCGTAAACACCAAGTATCATCAAGATTGGGTGAAAATATATTTACTGGTATTTCGGAAACTCGTAAATTCTTGTAAGCTTGGCAACCCCTCTCAATGAAATTGCATATCCACCCTCTGTGCCTAGGGCTTATTGAAGAGGAAACAAACCATAGAGACAAAACTGAGAACTCCTTTATTTTGTCAAGTTTCAAAGAGCCACTACAAACCATGTTGGATTTAGAGTTCCAAATTCATCTATCTATATAGCAGAGAACAGAGTGAAACCTAAACATGAAAACTGCTACTGTAGACGAACGCTTCAACCAAGAAGAACAAAATTTGGTGATCCAAGTGGGATTTGTGAACTGATCATTACCACCAAGTATCATCAAGATTGGGTGAAAAAATATTTGCTGGCATTTCGGAAACTCGTAATTTGTTGGAACCTTGGCAACCCCTCTCAAGGAAAGTGCTTTTCCACAGTCACTGCTTAGGGCTTCTGGAAGCGGAAACAAATCATAGAGACAAAACTGAGAACTCCTTTATTTTGTCAAGTTTCAAAGAGCTACTACAAGCCATGTTGAATTTAGAGTTCCAAATTCATCTATCTATATAGGAGAGAACAGAGTGAAACCTAAATATAAAAATTGCTACGGTAGACGAAGGCTTCAACCTAGAAGAACAAAATTTGGTGAGCCAAGTGGGATTTGTGTACTGATCATCACCACCAAGTATCATCAAGATTGGGTGAAAAAATATTTGCTGGTATTTCGGTAACTCGTAATTTCTTGGAAGCTTGGCAACCCTCTCAATGAAAGTGCTTTTCCCCAGTCTGTGCCTAGGGCTTCTTGAAGAGGAAACAAACCATAGAGACAAAACTGAGAACTCCTTTATTTTGTCAAGTTTCAAAGAGCTACTACAAACCATGTTGGATTTTGAGTTCCAAATTCATCTATCTATATAGTAGAGAACAGAGTGAAAACTAAACATAAAAACTGCTACTGTAAACGAACGCTTCTACCTAGAAGAACAAAATTTGGTGAGCCAAGTGGGATTTGTGTACCGATCTTCACCACCAAGTATCATCAAGATTGGGTGAAAAAAATATTTGCTGGTAATTCGGAAACTCATTATTTCTTAGAAGCTTGGCAACCCCTCTCAATGAAAGTGCTTTTCCACAGTCTCTGCTTAGGGATACTTGAAGCGGAAACAAATCATAGAGACAAAACTGAGAACTCCTTTGTTTTGTCAAGGTTCAAAGAGCTACTACAAACCATGTTGGATTTAGAGTTCCAAATTCATCTATCTATATAGGAGAGCACAGAGTGAAACCTAAAAATAAAAATTGCTACTGAAAACGAACGCTTCAACATAGAAGAACAAAATTTGGTGAGTCAAGTGGGATTTGTGTACCGATCGTAAACACCAAGTATCATCAAGATTGGGTGAAAAGATATTTGCTGGTATTTCAGAAACTCGTAATTTCTTGGAAGCTTGGCAACCCCTCTCAATGAAAGTGCTTTTCCACAGTCTCTGCTTAGGGCTACTTGAAGCGGAAACAAATCATATAGACAAAACTGAGAACTCCTTTATTTTTCAAGTATCAAAGAGCTACTACAAACCATATTGGATTTAGAGTTCCAAATTCATCTATCTCTATAGGAGAGAACAGAGTGAAACCTTTGTATAAAAACTGATACTGTAGATGAACGCTTCAACCTAGAAGAACAAAATTTGGTGAGCCAACTGGGATTTGTGTACCGATCTTCACCACCAAGTATCATCAAGATTGGGTGAATAAATATTTGCTGGTAATTCGGAAACTCGTTATTTCTTAGAAGCTTGGCAACCCCACTCAATGAAAGTGCTTTTCCACAGTCTGTTCCTAGGGGTACTTGAAGAGGAAAAAAACCATAGAGACAAAACTGAGAACTCCTTTATTTTGTCAAGTTTCAAAGAGCTACTACAATCCATGTTGGATTTAGAGTTCCAAATTCATCTATCTATATAGGAGAGAACAGAGTGAAACCTAAAAATAAAAACTGCTACTGAAAACGAACGCTTCAACATAGTAGAACAAAATTTGGTGAGTCAAGTGGGATTTGTGTACCGATCGTAAACACCAAGTATCATCAAGATTGGGTGAAAAAATAATTGCAGGTATTTCAGAAACTCATAATTTCTTGGAAGCTTGGGATCCCTCTCAATGAAAGTGCGTATCCACTGTCTGTGCCTA
Organism: Callospermophilus lateralis; assembly: GCF_048772815.1. Taxonomy (NCBI): domain Eukaryota; kingdom Metazoa; phylum Chordata; class Mammalia; order Rodentia; family Sciuridae; genus Callospermophilus; species Callospermophilus lateralis. The sequence continues at coordinate 5,753 of NW_027510502.1, read as the reverse complement.
GGGCTACTTGAAGATGAAACAAACCATAGAGACAAAACAGAGAACTCCTTTATTTTGTCAAGTTTCAAAGAGCCACTACAAACCATGTTGGATTTAGAGTTACAAATTCATCTATCTATATAAGAGAGAACAAAGAGAAACCTAAAAATAAAAACTGCTACTGTAGACGAACGCTTCATCCTATAAGAACAAAATTTGGTGAGCCAAGTGGGATTTGGATACCGATCATTACCACCACGTATCATCAACATTGGGTGAAAAAATATTTGCTGGTATTTCGGAAACTCGTAATTTCTTGGAAGCTTGGAAACCCCTCTCAATGAAAGTGTGTATCCACCCTCTGTGCCTAGGTCTACTTGAAGAGGAAAAAAAACATAGAGACAAAACAGAGAACTCCTTTATTTTGTCAAGTTTCAAAGAGCCACTACAAACCATGTTGGATTTAGAGTTACAAATTCATCTATCTATATAAGAGAGAACAAAGAGAAACCTAAACATAAAAACAGCTACTGTAGATGAACGCTTCATCCTAGAAGAAAAAAATTTGGTGAGCCAAGTGGGATTTGGATACCGATCATTACCACCACGTATCATCAACATTGGGTGACAAAATATTTGTTGGTATTTCGGAAACTCGTAATTTCTTGGAAGCTTGGCAACCCCTTTCAATGAAACTGCTTTTCCACAGTCTCTGCTTAGGGCTACATGAGGCGGAAACAAATCAGAGAGACAAAACTGAGAACTCCTTTACTTTGTCTAGTTTCAAAGAGCTACTACAAACCATATTGGATTTAGAGTTCCAAATTCACCTATCCATATTGGAGAGAACAGAGTGAAACCTAAATATAAAAACTGCTACTGTAGATGAACTCTTAAACCTAGAAGACAAAATTTGGTGAGCCAACTGGGATTTGTGTACTGATCATTACCACCAAGTGTCATCAAGATTGCGTGAAAAAACATTTGCTGGTAATTTGGAAACTCGTTATTTATAAGAAGCTTGGCAATCCCTCTCAATGAAAGTGCTTTTCCACAGTCTCTGCTTCTGGATACTTGAAGCGGAAACAAATCATAGAGACAAAACTGAGAACTCCTCTATTTTGTCAAGGTTCAAAGAGCTACTACAAACCATGTTGGATTTAGAGTTCCAAATTCATCTATCTATATAGGGGAGAACAGACTGAGACCTAAAAATAAAAACTGCTACTGAAAACGAACGCTTCAACATAGGAGAACAATATTTGGTGAGTCAAGTGGGAATTGTGTACCGATCGTAAACACCATGTATCATCAAGATTGGGTGAAAAAAAATATTTGCTGGTATTTCGGAAACTCGTAATTTGTTGGAACCTTGGCAACCCCTCTCAAGGAAAGTGCTTTTCCACAGTCACTGCTTAGGGCTACTTGAAGCGGAAACAAATCATAGAGACAAAACTGAGAACTCCTTTATTTTGTCAAGTTTCAAAGAGCTACTACAAACCATGTTGGATTTAGAGTTCCAAATTCATCTATCAATACAGGAGAGAACAGAGTGAAACCTAAGTATAAAAAATTGCTACTGTAGACGAACGCTTCAACCTAGAAGAACAAAATTTGGTGAGCCAAGTGGGATTTGTGTACTGATCATTAACACCAAGTGTCATCACGATTGCGTGAAAAAACATTGCTGATATTTCGGAAACTCGTTATTTCTTAGAAGCTTGGCAACCCCTCTCAATGAAAGTGCTTTTCCACAGTCTGTGCCTAGGGCTACCTGAAGAGGAAACAAACCATAGAGACAAAACTGAGAACTCCTTTATTTTGTCCAGTTTCAAAGAGCTACTACAAACCATATTGGATTTAGAGTTCCAAATTCATCTATCCATATAGGAGAGAACAGAGTGAAACCTAAATATAAAAACTGCTACTGTAGACAAACGCTTCAACCTAGAAGAACAAAATTTGGTGAGCCAAGTGGGATTTGTGTACTGATCATTACCACCAAGTGTCATCACGATTGCGTGAAAAAACATTTGCTGGTATTTCGGAAACTCGTTATTTCTTAGAGCTTGGCAACCCCACTCAATGAAAGTGCTTTTCCACAGTCTGTTCCTAGGGGTACTTGAAGAGGAAACAAACCAAAGAGACAAAACTGAGAACTCCTTTATTTTTTCAAGTTTCAAAAGCTAATACAAACCATGTTGAATTTAGAGTTCCAAATTCATCTATCTATATAGGAGAGAACAGAGTGAAACCTAAAAATAAAAATTGCTACTGAAAACGAACGCTTCAACATTGAAGAAGAAAATTTGGTGAGTCAAGTGGGATTTGTGTACCAATCATAAAAACCAAGTATCATCAAGATTGGGTGTAAAAATATTTGCTGGTATTTCGGAAACTCATAATTTCTTGGAAGCTTGGGATCCCTCTCAATGAATGTGCGTATCCACTGTCTGTGCCTAGGGCTACTTGAAGACGAAACAAACCATAGAGACAAAACAAAGAATTCTTTTATTTTGTCAAGTTTCAAAGAGCCACTACAAACCATTTTGGATTTAGACTTCCAAATTCATCTTTCGATATAGGAGAGAACAGAGTGAAACCTAAATATAAAAACTGCTACTGTAGACGAACGCTTCAACCTAGAAGAACAAAATTTGGTGAGCCAAGTGGGATTTGTGTACTGATCATTACCAACAAGTGTCATCAAGATTGCATAAAAAAAATTTGCTGGTAATTCGGAAACTCGTTATTTCTTAGAAGCTTGGCAACCCCACTCAATGAAAGTGCTTTTCCACAGTCTGTTCCTAGGGGTACTTGAAGAGGAAACAAACCATAGAGACAAAACTGAGAACTCCTTTATTTGTCAAGTTTCAAAGAGCTACTACAAACCATGTTGGATTTAGAGTTCCAAATTCAACTATCTATATAGGAGAGAACAGAGTGAATCCTAAACATAAAAACTGCTACTGTAAACGAACGCTTAAACCTAGAAGAACAAAATTTGGTGAGCCAAGTGGGATTTGTGGACTTGTCATTACCACCACGTATCATCAAGATTGGGTGAAAAAAATATTTGCTGGTATTTCGGAAACTCGTAATTTATTGTAAGAATGGCAACCGCTCTCAATGAAAGTGCTTTTCCACCGTATCTGCTTAGAGCTACTTGAAGCGGAAACAAATCATAGAGACAAAACTGGGAACTCCTTTATTTTGTCAAGTTTCAAAGAGCTACTACAAACCATATTGGATTTAGAGTTCCAAATTCATCTATCTCTATAGGACAGAACAGAGTGAAACCTAAAAATAAAACTGCTACTGAAAACGAACGCTTTAACCTAGAAGAACAAAATTTGGTGAGCCAAGTGGGATTTGTGTACTGATCATCACCACCAAGTATCATCAAGATTGGGTGAAAAAATATTTGCTGGTAATTCGGAAACTCGTTATTTCTTAGAAGCTTGGCCACCCCTCTCAATGAAAGTGCTTTTCCACAGTCTCTGCTTTGTGCTACTTGAAACGGAAACAAATCATAGAGACAAAACTGAGAACTCCTTTATTTTGTCAAGTTTCAAAGAGCTACTACAAACCATGTTGGATTTAGAGTTCCAAATTCATCTAGCGATACTTCAAGCGGAAACAAATCATAGAGACAAAACTGAGAACTCCTCTATTTTGTCAAGGTTGAAAGAGCTACTACAAACCATGTTGGATTTAGAGTTCCAAATTCATCTATCTATATAGGAGAGAACAGACTGAGACCTAAAAATAAAAACTGCTACTGAAAACGAACGCTTCAACATAGAAGAACAAAATTTCGTGAGTCAAGTGGGATTTGTGTACCGATCATAAACACCATGTATCATCAAGATTGGGTGAAAAAATATTTGCTGGTATTTCGAAAAATCGAAATTTCTTGGAAGCTTGGCAACCCCTCTCAATGAAAGTGCGTATCCACCGTCTGTGCCTAGGGCTACTTGAAGAGGAAACAAACCATAGAGACAAAACAGAGAATTCCTTTATTTTGTCAAGTTTCAAAGAGCCACTACAAACCATGTTGGATTTAGAGTTCCAAATTCAACTATCTATATAGTAGAGAACAGAGTGAAACCTAAACATAAAAACTGCTACTGTAGACGAACGCTTCAACCTAGAAGAACAAAATTTGGTGAGCCAAGTGGGATTTGTGTACTGATCATTACCAACAAGTGTCATCAAGATTGCATAAAAAAAATTTGCTGGTAATTCGGAAACTCGTTATTTCTTAGAAGCTTGGCAACCCCACTCAATGAAAGTGCTTTTCCACAGTCTGTTCCTAGGGGTACTTGAAGAGGAAACAAACCATAGAGACAAAACTGAGAACTCCTTTATTTGTCAAGTTTCAAAGAGCTACTACAAACCATGTTGGATTTAGAGTTCCAAATTCAACTATCTATATAGGAGAGAACAGAGTGAATCCTAAACATAAAAAACTGCTACTGTAAACGAACGCTTAAACCTAGAAGAACAAAATTTGGTGAGCCAAGTGGGATTTGTGGACTTGTCATTACCACCACGTATCATCAAGATTGGGTGAAAAAATATTTGCTGGTATTTCGGAAACTCGTAATTTATTGTAAGAATGGCAACCGCTCTCAATGAAAGTGCTTTTCCACCGTATCTGCTTAGAGCTACTTGAAGCGGAAACAAATCATAGAGACAAAACTGGGAACTCCTTTATTTTGTCAAGTTTCAAAGAGCTACTACAAACCATATTGGATTTAGAGTTCCAAATTCATCTATCTCTATAGGACAGAACAAGAGTGAAACCTAAAAATAAAACTGCTACTGAAAACGAACGCTTTAACCTAGAAGAACAAAATTTGGTGAGCCAAGTGGGATTTGTGTACTGATCATCACCACCAAGTATCATCAAGATTGGGTGAAAAAATATTTGCTGGTAATTCGGAAACTCGTTATTTCTTAGAAGCTTGGCCACCCCTCTCAATGAAAGTGCTTTTCCACAGTCTCTGCTTTGTGCTACTTGAAACGGAAACAAATCATAGAGACAAAACTGAGAACTCCTTTATTTTGTCAAGTTTCAAAGAGCTACTACAAACCATGTTGGATTTAGAGTTCCAAATTCATCTAGCGATACTTCAAGCGGAAACAAATCATAGAGACAAAACTGAGAACTCCTCTATTTTGTCAAGGTTGAAAGAGCTACTACAAACCATGTTGGATTTAGAGTTCCAAATTCATCTATCTATATAGGAGAGAACAGACTGAGACCTAAAAATAAAAACTGCTACTGAAAACGAACGCTTCAACATAGAAGAACAAAATTTCGTGAGTCAAGTGGGATTTGTGTACCGATCATAAACACCATGTATCATCAAGATTGGGTGAAAAAATATTTGCTGGTATTTCGAAAAATCGAAATTTCTTGGAAGCTTGGCAACCCCTCTCAATGAAAGTGCGTATCCACCGTCTGTGCCTAGGGCTACTTGAAGAGGAAACAAACCATAGAGACAAAACAGAGAATTCCTTTATTTTGTCAAGTTTCAAAGAGCCACTACAAACCATGTTGGATTTAGAGTTCCAAATTCAACTATCTATATAGTAGAGAACAGAGTGAAACCTAAACATAAAAACTGCTACTGTAAACGAACGCTTCAACCTAGAAGAACAAAATTTGGTGAGCCAAGTGGGATTTGTGGACTTGTCATTACCACCACTATCATCAAGTTTGGGGAAAAATATTTGCTGGTATTTCGGAAACTCGTAATTTCTTG
>NW_027510501.1:0-33396 GCF_048772815.1 Callospermophilus lateralis | reverse complement strand
AAACTAGTAGTTTTTGTGAAGCTTGGGCAAACACCCTTTCAAACGAAAGTGTTCTTCGCCAGTCTCTGCATGGGGTACTTCAAGAGGAAACAAACCATAGAGATAGAACTTAGAACTACTTCATTTTGTCAAGTTTCAAGGAGCTAGCACAAACCGTGTTTGATTTAGAGTTTCAAACACATCTATCTATATAACAGAAAACAGAGTGAAACCTAAAAATTCAAAGTGTTACTGGAAACGAACGCTTCAAGCAAGAAGAATGAAAATTGGGTAGCTAAGTGGACTTATTGAATTGATCATTACCACTGAGAATCATGAAGATTGGGTTGAAAAAATATTTGCCGAGATTTCAGAAAACCAGTATTTTTTGGAAGCTCGGCACATCTTTGAAATGAAAGTGTCTTTCGGCAGTCTCTGCATGGGGTACTTCAAGAGGAAACAAACCATAGAGATAGAACTTAGAACTACTTCATTTTGTCAAGTTTCAAGGAGCTAGCACAAACCGTGTTTGATTTAGAGTTTCAAACACATCTATCTATATAGCAGAAAACAGAGTGAAACATAAAATTCAAAGTGTTACTGGAAACGAACGCTTGAACCTAGAAGAGTGAAAGTTGGGCAGCCAAGTGGGATTAGTGAACTGATCATTACCACCAAGTATCATCAAGATTTGGTGAAAAATGTTTGCTGAGATTTGAGCAAACTAGTAGTTTTTTGGAAGCTTGGCAACCCCTTTCAAACGAAAGTGTTTTTCGCCAGTCTCTGCATGGGGTACTTCAAGAGGAAACAAACCATAGAGATAGAACTTAGAACTACATCATTTGGTCAAGTTTCAAGGAGCTAGCACAAACCGTGTTTGATTTAGAGTTTCAAACACATCTATCTATATAGCAGAAAACAGAGTGAAACCTAAAATTCAAAAGTGTTACTGGAAACGAACGCTTGAACCTAGAAGAGTGAAAATTGGGCAGCCAAGTGGGCTTAGTGAACTGATTCATTACCACCAAGTATCATCAAGATTTGGTGACAAAATGTTTGCTGAGATTTCAGCAAACGAGTAGTTTTTTGGAAGCTTGGCAACCCCTTTCAAACGAAAGTGTTCTCGCCAGTCTCTGCATGGAGTACATCAAGAGGAAACAAACCATAGAGATAGAACTTAGAACTACTTCATTATGTCAAGTTTCACGGAGCTAGCACAAACCGTGTTTGATTTAGAGTTTCAAACACATCTATCTATATAGCAGAAAACAGAGTGAAACCTAAAAATTCAAACTGTTACTGGAAACGATCGCTTGAACCTAGAAGAGTGAAAGTTGGGCAGCCAAGTGGGATTAGTGAACTGATCATTACCACCAAGTATCATCAAGATTTGGTGAAAAAATGTTTGCTGAGATTTGAGCAAACTAGTAGTTTTTTGGAAGCTTGGCAACCCCTTTCAAACGAAAGTGTTTTTCGCCAGTCTCTGCATGGGGTACTTCAAGAGGAAAAAAACCATAGAGATAGAACTAACAACTACTTCATTTTGTCAAGTTTCAAGGAGCTAGCACAAACCGTGTTTGATTTAGAGTTTCAAACACATCTATCTATATAACAGAAAACAGAGTGAAACCTAAAATTTCAAAGTGTTACTGGAAACGAACGCTTGAACCTAGAAGAGTAAAAATTGGGCAGCCAAGTGGGATTAGTGAACTGATCATTACCACCAAGTATCATCAAGATTTGGTGAAAAAATGTTTGCTGAGATTTCAGCAAACGAGTAGTTTTTTGGAAGCTTGGCAACCCCTTTCAAACGAAAGTGTTCTTCGCCAGTCTCTGCATGGGGTACTTCAAGAGGAAACAAACCATAGAGATAGAACTTAGAACTACTTCATTTTGTCAAGTTTCACGGAGCTAGCACAAACCGTGTTTGATTTAGAGTTTCAAACACATCTATCTATATAGCAGAAAACAGAGTGAAACCTAAAAATTCAAACTGTTACTGGAAACGAACGCTTGAACCTAGAAGAGTGAAAGTTGGGCAGCCAAGTGGGATTAGTGTACTGATCATTACCACCAAGTATCATCAAGATTTGGTGAAAAAATGTTTGCTGAGATTTCAGCAAACTAGTAGTTTTTTGGAAGCTTGGCAACCCCTTTCAAAAGAAAGTGTTTTTCGCCAGTCTCTGCATGGGGTACTTCAAGAGGAAACAAACCATAGAGATAGAACTTAGAACTATTTCATTTGGTCAAGTTTCAAGGAGCTAGCACAACCGTGTTTGATTTAGAATTCCAAACACAGCTATCTATGTAGGAGAAAACAGAGTGAAACCTAAAAATTCAAACTGTTACTGGAAACAAAAGCTTCAACCTAGAAGAATAAAATTTGGGCAGCCAAGTGGGATTAGTGAACTGATCATTACCACCAAGTATCATCAAGATTTGGTGAAAAAAATGTTTGCTGAGATTTCAGCAAACTAGTAGTTTTCTGGAAGCTTGGCAACCCTTTCAAACGGAAGTGTTTTTCGCCAGTCTCTGCATGGGGTACTTCAAGAGGAAACAAACCATAGAGATAGAACTTAGAACTACTTCATTTTGTCAAGTTTCAAAGGAGCTAGCACAAACCGTGTTTGATTTAGAGTTTCAAACACATCTATCTATATAGCAGAAACAGAGTGAAACCTAAAAATTCAAAGTGTTACTGGAAACGAACGCTTGAACCTAGAAGAGTGAAAATTGGGCAGCCAAGTGGCTTCGTGAACTGATCATTACCACGAAGTATCATCAAGATTTGGTGAAAAAATGTTTGCTGAGATTTCAGCAAACGAGTAGTTTTTTGAAAGCTTGGCAACCCCTTTCAAACGAAAGTGTTCTTCGCCAGTCTCTGCATGGGGTACTTCAAGAGGAAACAAACCATAGAGATAGAACTTAGAACTACTTCATTATGTCAAGTTTCACGGAGCTAGCACAAACCGTGTTTGATTTAGAGTTTCAAACAGATCTATCTATATAGCAGAAAACAGAGTGAAACCTAAAAATTCAACTGTTACTGGAAACGAACGCTTGAACCTAGAAGAGTGAAAGTTGGGCAGCCAAGTGGGATTAGTGAACTGATCATTACCACCAAGTATCATCAAGATTTGGTGAAAAAATGTTTGCTGAGATTTCAGCAAACTAGTACTTTTTTGAAAGCTGGGCAACCCTTTCAAACGAAAGTGTTTTTCGCCAGTCTCTGCATGGCGACCTCAAGAGGAAAAAAACCATAGAGATAGAACTAACAACTACTTCATTTGGTCAAGTTTCAAGGAGCTAGCACAAACCGTGTTTGATTTAGAGTTTCAAAGACATCTATCTATATAGCAGAAAACAGAGTGAAACCTAAAATTTCAAAGTGTTACTGGAAACGAACGCTTGAACCCAGAAGAGTAAAATTGGCTGCCAAGTGAGCTTAGTGAACTGATCATTACCACCAAGTATCATCAAGATTTGGTGAAAAAATGTTTGCTGAGATTTGAGCAAACTAGTAGTTTTTTGGAAGCTTGGCAACCCCTTTCAAACGAAAGTGTTCTTCGCCAGTCTCTGCATGGGGTACTTCAAGAGGAAACAAACCATAGAGATAGAACTTAGAACTACTTCATTTGTCAAGTTTCACGGAGCTAGCACAAACCGTGTTTGATTTAGAGTTTCAAACACATCTATCTATATAGCAGAAAACAGAGTGAAAACCTAAAAATTCAAACTGTTACTGGAAACGACGCTTGAACCTAGAAGAGTGAAAGTTGGGCAGCCAAGTGGCTTAGTGAACTGATCCTTACTACCAAGTATCATCAAGATTTGGTGAAAAAATGTTTGCTGAGATTTCAGCAAACTAGTAGTTTTTTGAAAGCTTGGCAACCCCTTTCAAATGTAAGTATTTTTCGCCAGTCTCTGCATGGGGTACTTCAAGAGGAAACAAACAATAGAGATAGAATTTAGAACTACTTCATTTGCTCAAGTTTCAAGGAGCTAGAACAAACCGTGTTTGATTTAGAGTTTCAAACACATCTATCTATATAGCAGAAAACAGAGTGAAAACTAAAAATTCAAAGTGTTACTGGAAACGAACGCTTGAACCTAGAAGAGTGAAAATTGGGCAGCCAAGTGGGCTTCGTGAACTGATCATTACCACCAAGTATCATCAAGATTTGGTGAAAAAAGGTTTGCTGAGATTTCAGCAAACGAGTATTTTTTGAAGCTTGGCAACCCCTTTCAAACGAAAGTGTTCTTCGCCAGTCTCTGCATGGGGTACTTCAAGAGGAAACAAACCATAGAGATAGAACTTAGAACTACTTCATTTTGTCAAGTTTCACGGAGCTAGCACAAACCGTGTTTGATTTAGAGTTTCAAACACATCTATCTATATAGCAGAAAACAGAGTGAAACCTAAAAATTCAAACTGTTACTGGAAACGAACGCTTGAACCTAGAAGAGTGAAAGTTGGGCAGCCAAGTGGGATTAGTGAACTGATCATTACCACCAAGTATCATCAAGATTTGGTGAAAAAATGTTTGCTGAGATTTCAGCAAACTAGTAGTTTTTTGGAAGCTTGGCAACCCCTTTCAAACGAAAGTGTTTTTCGCCAGTCTCTGCATGGGGTACTTCAGGAGGAAAAAAAACATAGAGATAGAACTAACAACTACTTCATTTGGTCAAGTTTCAAGGAGCTAGCACAAACCGTGTTTGATTTAGAGTTTCAAAGACATCTATCTATATAGCAGAAAACAGAGTGAAACCTAAAATTCAAACTGTTACTGGAAACGAACGCTTGAACCTAGAAGAGTGAAAGTTGGGCAGCCAAGTGGAATTAGTGAACTGATCATTACCACCAAGTATCATCAAGATTTGGTGAAAAAATGTTTGCTGAGATTTCAGCAAACTAGTAGTTTTTTGGAAGCTTGGCAACCCCTTTCAAACGAAAGTGTTTTTCGCCAGTCTCTGCATGGGGTACTTCAAGAGGAAACAAACCATAGAGATAGAACTTAGAACTACTTCATTTTGTCAAGTTTCACGGAGCTAGCACAAACCGTGTTTGATTTAGAGTTTCAAACACATCTATCTATATAGCAGAAACAGAGTGAAACCTAAAAATTCAAACTGTTACTGGAAACGAACGCTTGAACCTAGAAGAGTGAAAGTTGGGCAGCCAAGTGGGCTTAGTGAACTGATCCTTACCACCAAGTATCATCAAGATTTGGTGAAAAAATGTTTGCTGAGATTTCAGCAAACTAGTAGTTTTTTGGAAGCTTGGCAACCCCTTTCAAATGAAAGTATTTTCGCCAGTCTCTGCCATGGGGTACTTCAAGAGGAAACAAACAATAGAGATAGAACTTAGAACTACTTCATTTGCTCAAGTTTCAAGGAGCTAGAACAAACCGTGTTTGATTTAGAGTTTCAAACACATCTATCTATATAGCAGAAAACAGAGTGAAAACTAAAATTTCAAGTGTTACTGGAAACGAACGCTTGAACCTAGAAGAGTGAAAATTGGGCAGCCAAGTGGGCTTAGTGAACTGATCATTACCACCAAGTATCATCAAGATTTGGTGAAAAAATGTTTGCTGAGATTTCAGCAAACTAGTAGTTTTTTGGAAGCTTGGCAACCCCTTTCAACGAAAGTGTTCTTCGCCAGTCTCTGCATGGGGTACTTCAAGAGGAAACAAACCATAGAGATAGAACTTAGAACTACTTCATTTTGTCAAGTTTCAAGGAGCTAGCACAAACCGTGTTTGATTTAGAGTTTCAAACACATCTATCTATATAACAGAAAACAGAGTGAAACCTAAAAATTCAAAGTGTTACTGGAAACGAACGCTTGAACCTAGAAGAGTGAAAATTGGGCAGCCAAGTGGCTTAGTGAACTGATCATTACCACCATGTATCATCAAGATTTGGTGAAAAAATGTTTGCTGATATATCAGCAAACGAGAAGTTTTTTGGAAGCTTGCAACCCCTTTCAAACGAAAGTGTTCTTCGCCAGTCTCTGCATGGGGTACTTCAAGAGGAAACAAACCATAGAGATAGAACTTAGAACTACTTCATTTTGTCAAGTTTCACGGAGCTAGCACAAACCGTGTTTGATTTAGAGTTTCAAACACATCTATCTATATAGCAGAAAACAGAGTGAAACCTAAAATTTCAAAGTGTTACTGGAAACGAACGCTTGAACCTAGAAGAGTGAAAATTGGGCAGCCAAGTGGGCTTAGTGAACTGATCATTACCACCAAGTATCATCAAGATTTGGTGAAAAAATGTTTGCTGAGATTTCAGCAAACGAGTAGTTTTTTGGAAGCTTGGCAACCCCTTTCAAACGAAAGTGTTCTTCGCCAGTCTCTGCATGGGGTACTTCAAGAGGAAACAAACCATAGAGATAGAACTTAGAACTACTTCATTTTGTCAAGTTTCACGGAGCTAGCACAAACCGTGTTTGATTTAGAGTTTCAAAGACATCTATCTATATAGCAGAAAACAGAGTGAAACCTAAAAATTCAAACTGTTACTGGAAAGAACGCTTGAACCTAGAAGAGTGAAAGTTGGGCAGCCAAGTGGGATTAGTGAACTGATCATTACCACCAAGTATCATCAAGATTTGGTGAAAAAAATGTTTGCTGAGATTTCAGCAAACTAGTAGTTTTTTGAAGCTTGGCAACCCCTTTCAAACGAAAGTGTTTTTCGCCAGTCTCTGAATGGGGTACTTCAAGAGGAAACAAACCATAGAGATAGAACTTAGAACTACTTCATTTTGTCAAGTTTCACGGAGCTAGCACAAACGTGTTTGATTTAGAGTTTCGAGACATCTATCTATATAGCAGAAAACAGAGTGAAACCTAAAAATTCAAACTGTTACTGGAAACGAACGCTTGAACCTAGAAGAGTGAAAGTTGGGCAGCCAAGTGGGATTAGTGAACTGATCATTACCACCAAGTATCATCAAGATTTGGTGAAAAAATGTTTGCTGAGATTTCAGCAAACTAGTAGTTTTGGGAAGCTTGGAAACCCCTTTCAAACGAAAGTGTTTTCGCCAGTCTCTGCATGGGGTACTTCAAGAGGAAACAAACCATAGAGATAGAACTTAGAACTACTTCATTTTGTCAAGTTTCAGGGAGCTAGCACAAACCGTGTTTGATTTAGAGTTTCAAACACATCTATCTATATAACAGAAAACAGAGTGAAACCTAAAAATTCAAAGTGTTACTGGAAACGAACGCTTGAACCTAGAAGAGTGAAAATTGGCAGCCAAGTGGGCTTAGTGAACTGATCATTACCACCAAGTATCATCAAGATTTGGTGAAAAAATGTTGCTGATATTTCAGCAAACGAGAAGTTTTTGGAAGCTTGGCAACCCCTTTCAAACGAAAGTGTTCTTCGCCTGTCTCTGCATGGGTACTTCAAGAGGAAACAAACCATAGAGATAGAACATAGAACTACGTCATTTTGTCAAGTTTCACGGAGCTAGCACAAACCGTGTTTGATTTAGAGTTTCAAACACATCTATCTATATAGCAGAAAACAGAGTGAAACCTAAAATTTCAAAGTGTTACTGGAAACGAACGCTTGAACCTAGAAGAGTGAAAATTGGGCAGCCAAGTGGGCTTAGTGAACTGATCATTACCACAAGTATCATCAAGATTTGGTGAAAAAATGTTTGCTGAGATTTCAGCAAACGAGTAGTTTTTTGGAAGCTTGGCAACCCCTTTCAAACGAAAGTGTTCTTCGCCAGTCTCTGCATGGGCTACTTCAAGAGGAAACAAACCATAGAGATAGAACTTAGAACTACTTCATTTTGTCAAGTCACGAAGCTAGCACAAACGTGTTTGATTTAGAGTTTCAAAGACATCTATCTATATAGCAGAAAACAGAGTGAAACCTAAAAATTCAAACTGTTACTGGAAACGAACGCTTGAACCTAGAAGAGTGAAAGTTGGGCAGCCAAGTGGGATTAGTGAACTGATCATTACCACCAAGTATCATCAAGATTTGGTGAAAAAATGTTTGCTGAGATTTCAGCAAACTAGTATTTTTTTGGAAGCTTGGAAACCCCTTTCAAACGAAAGTGTTTTTCGCCAGTCTCTGCATGGGGTACTTCAAGAGGAAACAAACCATAGAGATAGAACTTAGAACTACTTCATTTTGTCAAGTTTCACGGAGCTAGCACAAACCGTGTTTGATTTAGAGTTTCGAGACATCTATCTATATAGCAGAAAACAGAGTGAAACCTAAAAATTCAAACTGTTACTGGAACGAACGCTTGAACCTAGAGGAGTGAAAGTTGGGCAGCCAAGTGGGATTAGTGAACTGATCATTACCACCAAGTATCATCAAGATTTGGTGAAAAAATGTTTGCTGAGATTTCAGCAAACTAGTAGTTTTTGGGAAGCTTGGCAACCCCTTTCAAACGAAAGTGTTTTCGCCAGTCTCTGCATGGGGTACTTCAAGAGGAAACAAACCATAGAGATAGAACTTAGAACTACTTCAATTTGTCAAGTTTCAAGGAGCTAGCACAAACCGTGTTTGATTTAGAGTTTCAAACACATCTATCTATATAACAGAAAACAGAGTGAAACCTAAAAATTCAAAGTGTTACTGGAAACGAACGCTTGAACCTAGAAGAGTGAAAATTGGGCAGCCAAGTGGGCTTAGTGAACTGATCATTACCACCAAGTATCATCAAGATTTGGTGAAAAAATGTTTGCTGAGATTTCAGCAAACTAGTAATTTTTTGGAAGCTTGGCAACCCCTTTCAAACGAAAGTGTTCTTCGCCAGTCTCTGCCTGGGGTACTTCAAGAGGAAACAAACCATAGGGATAGAACTTAGAACTACTTCATTTTGTCAAGTTTCACGGAGCTAGCACAAAACCGTGTTTGATTTAGAGTTTCAAACACATCTATCTATATAGCAGAAAACAGAGTGAAACCTAAAATTCAAACTGTTACTGGAAACGAACGCTTGAACCTAGAAGAGTGAAAGTTGGGCAGCCAAGTGGGATTAGTGAACTGATCATTACCACCAAGTATCATCAAGATTGGTGAAAAATGTTTGCTGAGATTTCAGCAAACTAGTAGTTTTTTGGAAGCTTGGCAACCCCTTTCAAACGAACTGTTCTTCGCCAGTCTCTGCATGGGGTACTTCAAGAGGAAACAAACCATAGAGATAGAACATAGGACTACTTCATTTGGTCAAGTTTCAAAGAGCTAGCACAAACCGTGTTTGATTTAGAGTTTCAAACACATCTATCTATATAGCAGAAAACAGAGTGAAACCTAAAATTTCAAAGTGTTACTGGAAACGAACGCTTGAACCTAGAAGAGTGAAAATTGGGCAGCCAAGTGGGCTTAGTGAAGTGATCATTACCACCAAGTATCATCAAGTTTTGGTGAAAAAATGTTTGCTGAGATTTCCGCAAACTAGTAGTTTTTTGGAAGCTTGGCAACCCCTTTCAAACGAAAGTGTTTTTCGCCAGTCTCTGCATGGGGTACTTCAAGAGGAAACAAACCATAGAGATAGAACTTAGAACTATTTCATTTGGTCAAGTTTCAAGGAGCTAGCACAAACCGTGTTTGATTTAGAATTCCAAACACAGCTATCTATGTAGGAGAAAACAGAGTGAAACCTAAAAATTCAAACTGTTACTGGAAACGAAAGCTTCAACCTAGAAGAATAAAATTTGGGCAGCCAAGTGGGCTTAGTGAACTGATCATTACCACCAAGTATCATCAAGATTTGGTGAAAAAATGTTTGCTGAGATTTCAGCAAACGAGTAGTTTTTTGGAAGCTTGGCAAGAAGTGTTTTTTCGCCAGTCTCTGCATGGGGTACTTCAAGAGGAAACAAACCATAGAGATAGAACTTAGAACTACTTCATTTGGTCAAGTTTCAAGGAGCTAGCACAAACCGTGTTTGATTTAGAGTTTCAAACACATCTATCTATATAGCAGAAAACAGAGTGAAACCTAAAAATTCAAAGAGTTACTGGAAACGAACGCTTGAACCTAGAAGAGTGAAAATTGGGCAGCCAAGTGGGCTTAGTGAACTGATCATTACCACCAAGTATCATCAAGATTTGGTGAGAAAATGTTTGCTGAGATTTCAGCAAACTAGTAGTTTTTTGGAAGCTTGGCAACCCCTTTCAAACGAAAGTGTTTTTCGCCAGTCTCTGCATGGGGTACTTCAAGATGAAAAAAACCATAGAGATAGAACTAACAACTACTTCATTTTGTCAAGTTTCAAGGAGCTAGCACAAACCGTGTTTGATTTAGAGTTTCAAAGACATCTATCTATATAGCAGAAAACAGAGTGAAACCTAAAATTTCAAAGTGTTACTATAAACGAACGCTTGAACATAGAAGAGTAAAAATTTGGCAGCCAAGTGGGCATAGTGAACTGATCATTACCACCAAGTATCATCAAGTTTTGTTGAAAAAATGTTTGCTGAGATTTCAGCAAACTAGTAGTTTTTTGGAAGCTTGGCAACCCCTTTAAAACGAAAGTGTTTTTCGCCAGTCTCTGCATGGGGTACTTCAAGAGGAAACAAACCATAGAGATAGAACATAGGACTACTTCATTTGGTCAAGTTTCAAGGAGCTAGCACAAACCGTGTTTGATTTAGAGTTTCAAACATATCTATCTATATAGCAGAAAACAGAGTGAAACCTAAAAATTCAAACTGTTACTGGAAACGAACGCTTGAACCTAGAAGAGTGAAAATTGGGCAGCCAAGTGGGCTTAGTGAACTGATCATTACCACCAAGTATCATCAAGATTTGGTGAAAAAATGTTTGCTGAGATTTCAGCAAACTAGTAGTTTTTTGGAAGCTTGGCAACCCCTTTCAAACGAAAGTGTTCTTCGCCAGTCTCTGCATGGGGTACTTCAAGAGGAAACAAACCATAGAGATAGAACTTAGAACTACTTCATTTTGTCAAGTTTCACGGAGCTAGCACAACCCGTGTTTGATTTAGAGTTTTCCAACAAACACATCTATCTATATAGCAGAAAACAGAGTGAAACCTAAAAATTCAAACTGTTACTGGAAACGAACGCTTGAACCTAGAAGAGTGAAAGTTGGGCAGCCAAGTGGGATTAGTGAACTGATCATTACCACCAAGTATCATCAAGATTTGGTGAAAAAATGTTTGCTGAGATTTCAGCAAACTAGTAGTTTTTTGGAAGCTTGGCAACCCCTTTGAAACGAAAGTGTTTTTCGCCAGTCTCTGCATGGGGTACTTCAAGAGGAAACAAACCATAGAGATAGAACATAGGACTACTTCATTTGGTCAAGTTTCAAGGAGCTAGCACAAACCGTGTTTGATTTAGAGTTTCAAACACATCTATCTATATAGCAGAAAACAGAGTGAAACCTAAAAATTCAAAGTGTTACTGGAAACGAACGCTTGAACCTAGAAGAGTGAAAATTGGGCAGCCAAGTGGGCTTAGTGAACTGATCATTACCACCAAGTATCATCATGTTTTGGTGAAAAAATGTTTGCTGAGATTTCAGCAAACTAGTAGTTTTTTGGAAGCTTGGCAACCCCTTTCAAACGAAAGTGTTTTTCGCCAGTCTCTGCATGGGGTACATCAAGAGGAAACAAACCATAGAGATAGAACTTAGAACTATTTCATTTGGTCAAGTTTCAAGGAGCTAGCAAAAACCGTGTTTGATTTAGAATTCCAAACACAGCTATCTATGTAGGAGAAAACAGAGTGAAACCTAAAAATTCAAATTGTTACTGGAAACGAAAGCTTCAACCTAGAAGAATAAAATTTGGGCAGCCCAAGTGGGATTAGTGAACTGATCATTACCACCAAGTATCATCAAGATTTGGTGAAAAAATGTTTGCTGAGATTTCAGCAAACGAGTAGTTTTTTGGAAGCTTGGCAACCCCTTTCAAACGGAAGTGTTTTTCGCCAGTCTCTGCATGGGGTACTTCAAGAGGAAACAAACCATAGAGATAGAACTTAGAACTACTTCATTTGGTCAAGTTTCAAGGAGCTAGCACAAACCGTGTTTGATTTAGAGTTTCAAAGACATCTATCTATATAGCAGAAAACAGAGTGAAACCTAAAAATTCAAACTGTTACTGGAAACGAACGCTTGAACCTAGAAGAGTGTAAGTTGGGCAGCCAAGTGGGATTAGTGAACTGATCATTACCACCAAGTATCATCAAGATTTGGTGAAAAAATGTTTGCTGAGATTTCAGCAAACGAGTAGTTTTTTGGAAGCTTGGCAACCCCTTTCAAACGAAAGTGTTCTTCGCCAGTCTCTGCATGGGGTACTTCAAGAGGAAACAAACCATAGAGATAGAACTTAGAACTACTTCATTTTGTCAAGTTTCACGGAGCTAGCACAAACCGTGTTTGATTTAGAGTTTCTAACACATCTATCTATATAGCAGAAAACAGAGTGAAACCTAAAAATTCAAACTGTTACTGGAAATGAACGCTTGAACCTAGAAGAGTGAAAGTTGGGCAGCCAAGTGGGATTAGTGAACTGATCATTACCACCAAGTATCATCAAGATTTGGTGAAAAAATGTTTGCTGAGATTTCAGCAAACTAGTAGTTTTTTGGAAGCTTGGCAACCCCTTTCAAACGAAAGTGTTTTTCGCCAGTCTCTGCATGGGGTACTTCAAGAGGAAAAAAACCATAGAGATAGAACTAACAACTACTTCATTTTGTCACGTTTCAAGGAGCTAGCACAAACCGTGTTTGATTTAGAGTTTCAAAGACATCTATCTATATAGCAGAAAACAGAGTGAAACCTAAAATTTCAAAGTGTTACTGGAAACGAACGCGTGAACCTAGAAGAGTAAAAATTGGGCAGCCAAGTGGGCTTAGTGAACTGATCATTACCACCAAGTATCATCAAGATTTGGTGAAAAAATGTTTGCTGAGATTTCAGCAAACTAGTAGTTTTTTGGAAGCTTGGCAACCCCTTTAAAAACGAAAGTGTTTTTCGCCAGTCTCTGCATGGGGTACTTCAAGAGGAAAGAAACCATAGAGATAGAACTTAGAACTACTTCATTTGGTCAAGTTTCAAGGAGCTAGCACAAACCGTGTTTGATTTAGAGTTTCAAACACATCTATCTCTATAGCAGAAAACAGAGTGAAACCTAAAAATTCAAGTGTTACTGGAAACGAACGCTTGAACCTAGAAGAGTGAAAATTGGGCAGCCAAGTGGGCTTAGTGAACTGATCATTACCACCAAGTATCATCAAGATTTGGTGAAAAAATGTTTGCTGAGATTTCAGCAAACTAGTAGTTTTTTGGAAGCTTGGCAACCCCTTTCAAACGAAAGTGTTTTTCGCCAGTCTCTGCATGGGGTACTTCAAGAGGAAAAAAAACATAGAGATAGAACTAACAACTACTTCATTTTGTCAAGTTTCAAGGAGCTAGCACAAACCGTGTTTGATTTAGAGTTTCAAAGACATCTATCTATATAGCAGAAAACAGAGTGAAACCTAAAATTTCAAAGTGTTACTGGAAACGAACGCGTGAACCTAGAAGAGTAAAATTGGGCAGCCAAGTGGGCTTAGTGAACTGATCATTACCACCAAGTATCATCAAGTTTTGGTGAAAAAATGTTTGCTGAGATTTCAGCAAACTAGTAGTTTTTTGGAAGCTTGTCAACCCCTTTCAAACGAAAGTGTTTTTCGCCAGTCTCTGCATGGGGTACTTCAAGAGGAAACAAACCATAGAGATAGAACTTAGAACTTCTTCATTTTGTCAAGTTTCAAGGACCTAGCACAAACCGTGTTTGATTTAGAGTTTCAAACACATCTATGTATATAACAGAAAACAGAGTGAAACCTAAAAATTCAAACTGTTACTGGAAACGAACGCTTGAACCTAGAAGAGTGAAAGTTGGGCAGCCAAGTGGGCTTAGTGAACTGATCATTACCACCAAGTGTCATCAAGATTTGGTGAAAATATGTTTGCTGAGATTTCAGCAAACGAGTAGTTTTTTGGAAGCTTGGCAACCCCTTTCCAACGAAAGTTTTCTTCGCCAGTCTCTGCATGGGGTACTTCAAGAGGAAACAAACCATAGAGATAGAACTTAGAACTACTTCATTTTGTCAAGTTTCACGGAGCTAGCACAAACCGTGTTTGATTTAGAGTTTCAAACACATCTATCTATATAGCAGAAAACAGAGTGAAACCTAAAAATTCAAACTGTTACTGGAAACGAACGCTTGAACCTAGAAGAGTAAAAGTTGGGCAGCCAAGTGGGATTAGTGAACTGATCATTACCACCAAGTATCATCAAGATTTGGTGAAAAAATGTTTGCTGAGATTTCAGCAAACGAGTAGTTTTTTGGAAGCTTGGCAACCCCTTTCAAACGGAAGTGTTTTTCGCCAGTCTCTGCATGGGGTACTTCAAGAGGAAAAAAACCATAGAGATAGAACTAACAACTACTTCATTTTCTCAAGTTTCAAGGAGCTAGCACAAACCGTGTTTGATTTAGAGTTTCAAAGACATCTATCTATATAGCAGAAAACAGAGTGAAACCTAAAATTTCAAAGTGTTACTGGAAACGAACGCGTGAACCTAGAAGAGTAAAATTGGGCAGCCAAGTGGGCTTAGTGAACTGATCATTACCACCAAGTATCATCAAGTTTTGGTGAAAAAATGTTTGCTGAGATTTCAGCAAACTAGTAGTTTTTTGGAAGCTTGTCAACCCCTTTCAAACGAAAGTGTTTTTCGCCAGTCTCTGCATGGGGTACTTCAAGAGGAAACAAACCATAGAGATAGAACTTAGAACTTCTTCATTTTGTCAAGTTTCAAGGACCTAGCACAAACCGTGTTTGATTTAGAGTTTCAAACACATCTATGTATATAACAGAAAACAGAGTGAAACCTAAAAATTCAAACTGTTACTGGAAACGAACGCTTGAACCTAGAAGAGTGAAAGTTGGGCAGCCAAGTGGGCTTAGTGAACTGATCATTACCACCAAGTGTCATCAAGATTTGGTGAAAATATGTTTGCTGAGATTTCAGCAAACGAGTAGTTTTTTGGAAGCTTGGCAACCCCTTTCCAACGAAAGTTTTCTTCGCCAGTCTCTGCATGGGGTACTTCAAGAGGAAACAAACCATAGAGATAGAACTTAGAACTACTTAATTTTGTCAAGTTTCACGGAGCTAGCACAAACCGTGTTTGATTTAGAGTTTCAAACACATCTATCTATATAGCAGAAAACAGAGTGAAACCTAAAAATTCAAACTGTTACTGGAAACGAACGCTTGAACCTAGAAGAGTAAAAGTTGGGCAGCCAAGTGGGATTAGTGAACTGATCATTACCACCAAGTATCATCAAGATTTGGTGAAAAAATGTTTGCTGAGATTTCAGCAAACTAGTAGTTTTTTGGAAGCTTGGCAACCCCTTTCAAACGAAAGTGTTTTTCGCCAGTCTCTGCATGGGGTACTTCAAGAGGAAAAAAACCATAGAGATAGAACTAACAACTACTTCATTTTGTCAAGTTTCAAGGAGCTAGCACAAACCGTGTTTGATTTAGAGTTTCAAAGACATCTATCTATATAGCAGAAAACAGAGTGAAACCTAAAATTTCAAAGTGTTACTGGAAACGAACGCTTGAACCTAGAAGAGTAAAAATTGGGCAGCCAAGTGGGCTTAGTGAACTGATCATTACCACCAAGTATCATCAAGATTTGGTGAAAAAATGTTTGCTGAGATTTCAGCAAACTAGTAGTTTTTTGGAAGCTTGGCAACCCCTTTCAAACGAAAGTGTTTTTCGCCAGTCTCTGCATGGGGTACTTCAAGAGGAAAAAAACCATAGAGATAGAACTAACAACTACTTCATTTTGTCAAGTTTCAAGGAGCTAGCACAAACCGTGTTTGATTTAGAGTTTCAAAGACATCTATCTATATAGCAGAAAACAGAGTGAAACCTAAAATTTCAAAGTGTTACTGGAAACGAACGCGTGAACCTAGAAGAGTAAAATTGGGCAGCCAAGTGGGCTTAGTGAACTGATCATTACCACCAAGTATCATCAAGTTTTGGTGAAAAAATGTTTGCTGAGATTTCAGCAAACTAGTAGTTTTTTGGAAGCTTGTCAACCCCTTTCAAACGAAAGTGTTTTTCGCCAGTCTCTGCATGGGGTACTTCAAGAGGAAACAAACCATAGAGATAGAACTTAGAACTTCTTCATTTTGTCAAGTTTCAAGGACCTAGCACAAACCGTGTTTGATTTAGAGTTTCAAACACATCTATGTATATAACAGAAAACAGAGTGAAACCTAAAAATTCAAACTGTTACTGGAAACGAACGCTTGAACCTAGAAGAGTGAAAGTTGGGCAGCCAAGTGGGCTTAGTGAACTGATCATTACCACCAAGTGTCATCAAGATTTGGTGAAAATATGTTTGCTGAGATTTCAGCAAACGAGTAGTTTTTTGGAAGCTTGGCAACCCCTTTCCAACGAAAGTTTTCTTCGCCAGTCTCTGCATGGGGTACTTCAAGAGGAAACAAACCATAGAGATAGAACTTAGAACTACTTCATTTTGTCAAGTTTCAAGGAGCTAGCACAAACCGTGTTTGATTTAGAGTTTCAAAGACATCTATCTATATAGCAGAAAACAGAGTGAAACCTAAAATTTCAAAGTGTTACTGGAAACGAACGCTTGAACCTAGAAGAGTAAAAATTGGGCAGCCAAGTGGGCTTAGTGAACTGATCATTACCACCAAGTATCATCAAGATTTGGTGAAAAAATGTTTGCTGAGATTTCAGCAAACTAGTAGTTTTTTGGAAGCTTGGCAACCCCTTTCAAACGAAAGTGTTTTTCGCCAGTCTCTGCATGGGGTACTTCAAGAGAAAAAAACCATAGAGATAGAACTAACAACTACTTCATTTTGTCAAGTTTCAAGGAGCTAGCACAAACCGTGTTTGATTTAGAGTTTCAAAGACATCTATCTATATAGCAGAAAACAGAGTGAAACCTAAAATTTCAAAGTGTTACTGGAAACGAACGCGTGAACCTAGAAGAGTAAAATTGGGCAGCCAAGTGGGCTTAGTGAACTGATCATTACCACCAAGTATCATCAAGTTTTGGTGAAAAAATGTTTGCTGAGATTTCAGCAAACTAGTAGTTTTTTGGAAGCTTGGCAACCCCTTTAAAACGAAAGTGTTTTTCGCCAGTCTCTGCATGGGGTACTTCAAGAGGAAACAAACCATAGAGATAGAACTTAGAACTACTTTATTTGGTCAAGTTTCAAGGAGCTAGCACAAACCGTGTTTTATTTAGAGTTTCAAACACATCTATCTATATAGCAGAAAACAGAGTGAAACCTAAAAATTCAAAGTGTTACTGGAAACGAACGCTTGAACCTAGAAGAGTGAAAATTGGGCAGCCAAGTGGGCTTAGTGAACTGATCATTACCACCAAGTATCATCAAGATTTGGTGAAAAAATGTTTGCTGAGATTTCAGCAAACTAGTAGTTTTTTGGAAGCTTGGCAACCCCTTTCAAACGAAAGTGTTCTTCGCCAGTCTCTGCATGGGGTACTTCAAGAGGAAACAAACCATAGAGATAGAACTTAGAACTACTTCATTTTGTCAAGTTTCACGGAGCTAGCACAAACCGTGTTTGATTTAGAGTTTCAAACACATCTATCTATATAGCAGAAAACAGAGTGAAACCTAAAAATTCAAACTGTTACTGGAAACGAACGCTTGAACCTAGAAGAGTGAAAGTTGGGCAGCCAAGTGGGATTAGTGAACTGATCATTACCACCAAGTATCATCAAGAATTGGTGAAAAAATGTTTGCTGAGATTTCAGCAAACTAGTAGTTTTTTGGAAGCTTGGCAACCCCTTTCAAACGAAAGTGTTTTTCGCCAGTCTCTGCATGGGGTACTTCAAGAGGAAAAAAACCATAGAGATAGAACTAACAACTACTTCATTTTGTCAAGTTTCAAGGAGCTAGCACAAACCGTGTTTGATTTAGAGTTTCAAAGACATCTATCTATATAGCAGAAAACAGAGTGAAACCTAAAATTTCAAAGTGTTACTGGAAACGAACGCTTGAACATAGAAGAGTAAAAATTGGGCAGCCAGTGGGCTTAGTGAACTGATCATTACCACCAAGTATCATCAAGATTTGGTGAAAAATGTTTGCTGAGATTTCAGCAAACTAGTAGTTTTTTGGAAGCTTGGCAACCCCTTTCAAACGAAAGTGTTTTTCGCCAGTCTCTGCATGGGGTACTTCAAGAGGAAAAAAACCATAGAGATAGAACTAACAACTACTTCATTTTGTCAAGTTTCAAGGAGCTAGCACAAACCGTGTTTGATTTAGTGTTTCAAAGACATCTATCTATATAGCAGAAAACAGAGTGAAACCTAAAATTTCAAAGTGTTACTGGAAACGAACGCGTGAACCTAGAAGAGTAAAATTGGGCAGCCAAGTGGGCTTAGTGAACTGATCATTAAAACCAAGTATCATCAAGTTTTGGTGAAAAAATGTTTGCTGAGATTTCAGCAAACTAGTAGTTTTTTGGAAGCTTGTCAACCCCTTTCAAACGAAAGTGTTTTTCGCCACTCTCTGCATGGGGTACTTCAAGAGGAAACAAACCATAGAGATAGAACTTAGAACTACTTCATTTTGTCAAGTTTCAAGGACCTAGCACAAACCGTGTTTGATTTAGAGTTTCAAACACAATCTAAGTATATAACAGAAAGCAGAGTGAAACCTAAAATTTCAAAGTGTTACTGGAAACGAACGCTTGAACCTAGAAGAGTAAAAATTGGGCAGCCAAGTGGGCTTAGTGAACTGATCATTACCACCAAGTATCATCAAGATTTGGTGAAAAAATGTTTGCTGAGATTTCAGCAAACTAGTAGTTTTTTGGAAGCTTGGCAACCCCTTCAAACGAAAGTGTTTTTCGCCAGTCTCTGCATGGGGTACTTCAAGAGGAAAAAAACATAGAGAAAGAACTAACAACTACTTCATTTTGTCAAGTTTCAAGGAGCTAGCACAAACCGTGTTTGATTTAGAGTTTCAAAGACATCTATCTATATAGCAGAAAACAGAGTGAAACCTAAAATTTCAAAGTGTTACTGGAAACGAATGCGTGAACCTAGAAGAGTAAAATTGGGCAGCCAAGTGGGCTTAGTGAACTGATCATTACCACCAAGTATCATCAAGTTTTGGTGAAAAAATGTTTGCTGAGATTTCAGCAAACTAGTAGTTTTTTGGAAGCTTGTCAACCCTTTCAAACGAAAGTGTTTTTCGCCAGTCTCTGCATGGGGTACTTCAAGAGGAAACAAACCATAGAGATAGAACTTAGAACTACTTCATTTTGTCAAGTTTCAAGGACCTAGCACAAACCGTGTTTGATTTAGAGTTTCAAACACATCTATGTATATAACAGAAAACAGAGTGAAACCTAAAAATTCAAACTGTTACTGGAAACGAATGCTTGAACCTAGAAGAGTGAAAGTTGGGCAGCAAGTGGGCTTAGTGAACTGATCATTACCACCAAGTGTCATCAAGATTGGTGAAAATATGTTTGCTGAGATTTCAGCAAACGAGTAGTTTTTTGGAAGCTTGGCAACCCCTTTCCAACGAAAGTTTTCTTCGCCAGTCTCTGCATGGGGTACTTCAAGAGGAAACAAACCATAGAGATAGAACTTAGAACTACTTCATTTTGTCAAGTTTCACGGAGCTAGCACAAACCGTGTTTGATTTAGAGTTTCAAACACATCTATCTATATAGCAGAAAACAGAGTGAAACCTAAAAATTCAAACTGTTACTGGAACGAACGCTTGAACCTAGAAGAGTGAAAGTTGGGCAGCCAAGTGGATTAGTGAACTGATCATTACCACCAAGTATCATCAAGATTTGGTGAAAAAATGTTTGCTGAGATTTCAGCAAACTAGTAGTTTTTTGGAAGCTTGGCAACCCCTTTCAAACGAAAGTGTTTTTCGCCAGTCTCTGCATGGGGTACTTCAAGAGGAAAAAAACCATAGAGAGAGAACTAACAACTACTTCATTTTGTCAAGTTTCAAGGAGCTAGCACAAACCGTGTTTGATTTAGAGTTTCAAAGACATCTATCTATATAGCAGAAAACAGAGTGAAACCTAAAATTTCAAAGTGTTACTGGAAACGAACGCTTGAACCTAGAAGAGTAAAAATTGGGCAGCCAAGTGGGCTTAGTGAACTGATCATTACCACCAAGTATCATCAAGATTTGGTGAAAAAATGTTTGCTGAGATTTCAGCAAACTAGTAGTTTTTTGGAAGCTTGGCAACCCCTTTCAAACGAAAGTGTTTTTCGCCAGTCTCTGCATGGGGTACTTCAAGAGAAAAAAAACTAACAACTACTTCATTTTGTCAAGTTTCAAGGAGCTAGCACAAACCGTGTTTGATTTAGAGTTTCAAAGACATCTATCTATATAGCAGAAAACAGAGTGAAACCTAAAATTTCAAAGTGTTACTGGAAACGAACGCGTGAACCTAGAAGAGTAAAATTGGGCAGCCAAGTGGGCTTAGTGAACTGATCATTACCACCAAGTATCATCAAGTTTTGGTGAAAAAATGTTTGCTGAGATTTCAGCAAACTAGTAGTTTTTTGGAAGCTTGGCAAACCCTTTAAAACGAAAGTGTTTTTCGCCAGTCTCTGCATGGTGTACTTCAAGAGGAAACAAACCATAGAGATAGAACTTAGAACTACTTCATTTGGTCAAGTTTCAAGGAGCTAGCACAAACCGTGTTTTATTTAGATTTTCAAACACATCTATCTATATAGCAGATAACAGAGTGAAACCTAAAAATTCAAAGTGTTACTGGAAACGAACGCTTGAACCTAGAAGAGTGAATATTGGGCAGACAAGTGGGCTTAGTGAACTGATCATTACCACCAAGTATCATCAAGATTTGGTGAAAAAATGTTTGCTGAGATTTCAGCAAACTAGTAGTTTTTTGGAAGCTTGGCAACCCCTTTCAAACGAAAGTGTTCTTCGCCAGTCTTGCATGGGGTACTTCAAGAGGAAACAAACCATAGAGATAGAACTTAGAACTACTTCATTTTGTCAAGTTTCACGGAGCTAGCACAAACCGTGTTTGATTTAGAGTTTCAAACACATCTATCTATATAGCAGAAAACAGATTGAAACCTAAAAATTCAAACTGTTACTGGAAACGAACGCTTGAACCTAGAAGAGTGAAAGTTGGGCAGCCAAGTGGGATTAGTGAACTGATCATTACCACCAAGTATCATCAAGATTTGGTGAAAAAAAGTTTGCTGAGATTTCAGCAAACTAGTAGTTTTTTGGAAGCTTGGCAACCCCTTTCAAACGAAAGTGTTTTTCGCCAGTCTCTGCATGGGGTACTTCAAGAGGAAAAAAACCATAGAGATAGAACTAACAACTACTTCATTTTGTCAAGTTTCAAGGAGCTAGCACAAACCGTGTTTGATTTAGAGTTTCAAAGACATCTATCTATATAGCAGAAAACAGAGTGAAACCTAAAATTTCAAAGTGTTACTGGAAACGAACGCTTGAACCTAGAAGAGTAAAAATTGGGCAGCCAAGTGGGCTTAGTGAACTGATCATTACCACCAAGTATCATCAAGATTTGGTGAAAAAATGTTTGCTGAGATTTCAGCAAACTAGTAGTTTTTTGGAAGCTTGGCAACCCCTTTCAAACGAAAGTGTTTTTCGCCAGTCTCTGCATGGGGTACTTCAAGAGGAAAAAAACCATAGAGATAGAACTAACAACTACTTCATTTTGTCAAGTTTCAAGGAGCTAGCACAAACCGTGTTTGATTTAGAGTTTCAAAGACATCTATCTATATAGCAGAAAACAGAGTGAAACCTAAAATTTCAAAGTGTTACTGGAAACGAACGCGTGAACCTAGAAGAGTAAAATTGGGCAGCCAAGTGGGCTTAGTGAACTGATCATTACCACCAAGTATCATCAAGTTTTGGTGAAAAATGTTTGCTGAGATTTCAGCAAACTAGTAGTTTTTTGGAAGCTTGTCAACCCCTTTCAAACGAAAGTGTTTTTCGCCAGTCTCTGCATGGGGTACTTCAAGAGGAAACAAACCATAGAGATAGAACTTAGAACTACTTCATTTTGTCAAGTTTCAAGGACCTAGCACAAACCGTGTTTGATTTAGAGTTTCAAACACATCTAAGTATATAACAGAAAACAGAGTGAAACCTAAAATTTCAAAGTGTTACTGGAAACGAACGCTTGAACCTAGAAGAGTAAAAATTGGGCAGCCAAGTGGGCTTAGTGAACTGATCATTACCACCAAGTATCATCAAGATTTGGTGAAAAAATGTTTGCTGAGATTTCAGCAAACTAGTAGTTTTTTGGAAGCTTGGCAACCCCTTTCAAACGAAAGTGTTTTTCGCCAGTCTCTGCATGGGGTACTTCAAGAGGAAAAAAAACATAGAGATAGAACTAACAACTACTTCATTTTGTCAAGTTTCAAGGAGCTAGCACAAACCGTGTTTGATTTAGAGTTTCAAAGACATCTATCTATATAGCAGAAAACAGAGTGAAACCTAAAATTTCAAAGTGTTACTGGAAACGAACGCGTGAACCTAGAAGAGTAAAATTGGGCAGCCAAGTGGGCTTAGTGAACTGATCATTACCACCAAGTATCATCAAGTTTTGGTGAAAAAATGTTTGCTGAGATTTCAGCAAACTAGTAGTTTTTTGGAAGCTTGTCAACCCCTTTCAAACGAAAGTGTTTTTCGCCAGTCTCTGCATGGGGTACTTCAAGAGGAAACAAACCATAGAGATAGAACTTAGAACTACTTCATTTTGTCAAGTTTCAAGGACCTAGCACAAACCGTGTTTGATTTAGAGTTTCAAACACATCTATGTATATAACAGAAAACAGAGTGAAACCTAAAAATTCAAACTGTTACTGGAAACGAACGCTTGAACCTAGAAGAGTGAAAGTTGGGCAGCCAAGTGGGCTTAGTGAACTGATCATTACCACCAAGTGTCATCAAGATTTGGTGAAAATATGTTTGCTGAGATTTCAGCAAACGAGTAGTTTTTTGGAAGCTTGGCAACCCCTTTCCAACGAAAGTTTTCTTCGCCAGTCTCTGCATGGGGTACTTCAAGAGGAAACAAACCATAGAGATAGAACTTAGAACTACTTCATTTTGTCAAGTTTCACGGATCTAGCACAAACCGTGTTTGATTTAGAGTTTCAAACACATCTATCTATATAGCAGAAAACAGAGTGAAACCTAAAAATTCAAACTGTTACTGGAACGAACGCTTGAACCTAGAAGAGTGAAAGTTGGGCAGCCAAGTGGGATTAGTGAACTGATCATTACCACCAAGTATCATCAAGATTTGGTGAAAAAAAGTTTGCTGAGATTTCAGCAAACTAGTAGTTTTTTGGAAGCTTGGCAACCCCTTTCAAACGAAAGTGTTTTTCGCCAGTCTCTGCATGGGGTACTTCAAGAGGAAAAAAACCATAGAGATAGAACTAACAACTACTTCATTTTGTCAAGTTTCAAGGAGCTAGCACAAACCGTGATTGATTTAGAGTTTCAAAGATATCTATCTATATAGCAGAAAACAGAGTGAAACCTGAAATTTCAAAGTGTCACTGGAAACGAACGCTTGAACCTCGAAGAGTAAAAATTGGGCAGCCAAGTGGGCTTAGTGAACTGATCATTACCACCAAGTATCATCAAGTTTTGGTGAAAAAATGTTTGCTGAGATTTCAGCAAACTAGTAGTTTTTTGGAAGCTTGGCAACCCTTTTAAAACCAAAGTGTTTTTCGCCAGTCTCTGCATGGGGTACTTCAAGAGGAAACAAACCATAGACATAGAACATAGGACTACTTCATTTGGTCAAGTTTCAAGGAGCTAGCACAAACCGTGTTTGATTTAGAGTTTCAAACACATCTATCTATATAGCAGAAAACAGAGTGAAACCTAAAAATTCAAAGTGTTACTGGAAACGAACGCTTGAACCTAGAAGAGTGAAAATTGGGCAGCCAAGTGGGCTTAGTGAACTGATCATTACCACCAAGTATCATCAAGTTTTGGTGAAAAAATGTTTGCTGAGATTTCAGCAAACTAGCAGTTTTTTGGAAGCTTGGCAACCCCTTTCAAACGAAAGTGTTTTTCGCCAGTCTCTGCATGGGGTACTTCAAGAGGAAACAAACCATAGAGATAGAACTTAGAACTATTTCATTTGGTCAAGTTTCAAGGAGGTAGCACAAACCGTGTTTGATTTAGAATTCCAAACACAGCTATCTATGTAGGAGAAAACAGAGTGAAACCTAAAAATTCAAACTGTTACTGGAAACGAACGCTTGAACCTAGAAGAGTGAAAGTTGGGCAGCCAAGTGGGATTAGTGAACTGATCATTACCACCAAGTATCATCAAGATTTGGTGAAAAAATGTTTGCTGAGATTTCAGCAAACTAGTAGTTTTTTGGAAGCTTGGCAACCCCTTTCAAACGGAAGTGTTTTTCGCCAGTCTCTGCATGGGGTACTTCAAGAGGAAACAAACCATAGAGATAGAACATAGGACTACTACATTTGGTCAAGTTTCAAGGAGCTAGCACAAACCGTGTTTGATTTAGAGTTTCAAACACATCTATCTATATAGCAGAAAACAGAGTGAAACCTAAAAATTCAAAGTGTTACTGGAAACGAACGCTTGAACCTAGAAGAGTGAAAATTGGGCAGCCAAGTGGGCTTAGTGAACTGATCATTACCACCAAGTATCATCAAGTTTTTGTGAAAAAATGTTTGCTGAGATTTCAGCAAACGAGGAGTTTTTTGGAAGCTTTGCACCCCTTTCAAACGAAAGTTTTCTTCGCCAGTCTCTGCATGGGGTACTTCAAGAGGAAACAAACCATAGAGATAGAACTTAGAACTACTTCATTTTGTCAAGTTTCACGGAGCTAGCACAAACCGTGTTTGATTTAGAGTTTCAAACACATCTATCTATATAGCAGAAAACAGAGTGAAACCTAAAAATTCAAACTGTTACTGGAAACGAACGCTTGAACCTAGAAGAGTGAAAGTTGGGCAGCCAAGTGGGATTAGTGAACTGATCATTACCACCAAGTATCATCAAGATTTGGTGAAAAAATGTTTGCTGAGATTTCAGCAAACTAGTAGTTTTTTGGAAGCTTGGCAACCCCTTTCAAACGAAAGTGTTTTTCGCCAGTCTCTGCATGGGGTACTTCAAGAGGAAAAAAACCATAGAAATAGAACTAACAACTACTTCAATTTGTAAAGTTTCAAGGAGCTAGCACAAACCGTGTTTGATTTAGAGTTTCAAAGACATCTATCTATATAGCAGAAAACAGAGTGAAACCTAAAATTTCAAAGTGTTACTGGAAACGAACGCTTGAACCTAGAAGAGTAAAAATTGGGCAGCCAAGTGGGCTTAGTGAACTGATCATTACCACCAAGTATCATCAAGTTTTGGTGAAAAAATGTTTGCTGAGATTTCAGCAAACTAGTAGATTTTGGAAGCTTGGCAACCCCTTTAAAACGAAAGTGTTTTTCGCCAGTCTCTGCATGGGGTACTTCAAGAGGAAACAAACCATAGAGATAGAACATAGGACTACTTCATTTGGTCAAGTTTCAAGGAGCTAGCACAAACCGTGTTTGATTTAGAGTTTCAAACACATCTATCTATATAGCAGAAAACAGAGTGAAACCTAAAAATTCAAAGTGTTACTGGAAACGAACGCTTGAACCTAGACGAGTGAAAATTGGGCAGCCAAGTGGGCTTAGTGAACTGATCATTACCACCAAGTATCATCAAGATTTGGTGAAAAAATGTTTGCTGAGATTTCAGCAAACGAGTAGTTTTTTGGAAGCTTGGCAACCCCTTTCAAACGAAAGTGTTCTTCGCCAGTCTCTGCATGGGGTACTTCAAGAGGAAACAAACCATAGAGATAGAACTTAGAACTACTTCATTTTGTCAAGTTTCACGGAGCTAGCACAAACCGTGTTTGATTTAGAGTTTCAAACACATCTATCTATATAGCAGAAAACAGAGTGAAACCTAAAAATTCAAACTGTTACTGGAAACGAACGCTTGAACCTAGAAGAGTGAAAGTTGGGCAGCCAAGTGGGATTAGTGAACTGATCATTACCACCAAGTATCATCAAGATTTGGTGAAAAAATGTTTGCTGAGATTTCAGCAAACTAGTAGTTTTTTGGAAGCTTGGCAACCCCTTTCAAACGAAAGTGTTTTTCGCCAGTCTCTGCATGGGGTACTTCAAGAGGAAAAAAACCATAGAGATAGAACTAACAACTACTTCATTTTGTCAAGTTTCAAGGAGCTAGCACAAACCGTGTTTGATTTAGAGTTTCAAAGACATCTATCTATATAGCAGAAAACAGAGTGAAACCTAAAATTTCAAAGTGTTACTGGAAACGAACGCTTGAACCTCGAAGAGTAAAAATTGGGCAGCCAAGTGGGCTTAGTGAACTGATCATTACCACCAAGTATCATCAAGTTTTGGTGAAAAAATGTTTGCAGAGATTTCAGCAAACGAGTAGTTTTTTGGAAGCTTGGCAACCCCTTTCAAACGAAAGTGTTCTTCGCCAGTCTCTGCATGAGGTACTTCAAGAGGAACAAACCATAGAGATAGAACTTAGAACTACTTCATTTTGTCAAGTTTCACGGAGCTAGCACAAACCGTGTTTGATTTAGAGTTTCAAACACATCTATCTACATAGCAGAAAACAGAGTGAAAACTAAAAATTCAAAGTGTTACTGGAAACGAACGCTTGAACCTAGAAGAGTGAAAATTGGGCAGCCAAGTGGGCTTAGTGAACTGATCATTACCACCAAGTATCATCAAGTTTTTGTGAAAAAATGTTTGCTGAGATTTCTGCAAACGAGGAGTTTTTTGGAAGCTTGGCAACCCCTTTCAAACGAAAGTTTTCTTCGCCAGTCTCTGCATGGGGTACTTCAAGAGGAAACAAACCATAGAGATAGAACTTAGAACTACTTCATTTTGTCAAGTTTCACGGAGCTAGCACAAACCGTGTTTGATTTAGAGTTTCAAACACATCTATCTATATAGCAGAAAACAGAGTGAAACCTAAAAATTCAAAGTGTTACTGGAAACGAACGCTTGAACCTAGAAGAGTGAAAATTGGGCAGACAAGTGGGCTTAGTGAACTGATCATTACCACCAAGTATCATCAAGATTTGGTGAAAAAATGTTTGCTGAGATTTCAGCAAACTAGTAGTTTTTTGGAAGCTTGGCAACCCCTTTCAAACGAAAGTGTTCTTCGCCAGTCTCTGCATGGGGTACTTCAAGAGGAAACAAACCATAGAGATAGAACTTAGAACTACTTCATTTTGTCAAGTTTCACGGAGCTAGCACAAACCGTGTTTGATTTAGAGTTTCAAACACATCTATCTATATAGCAGAAAACAGATTGAAACCTAAAAATTCAAACTGTTACTGGAAACGAACGCTTGAACCTAGAAGAGTGAAAGTTGGGCAGCCAAGTGGGATTAGTGAACTGATCATTACCACCAAGTATCATCAAGATTTGGTGAAAAAAAGTTTGCTGAGATTTCAGCAAACTAGTAGTTTTTTGGAAGCTTGGCAACCCTTTCAAACGAAAGTGTTTTTCGCCAGTCTCTGCATGGGGTACTTCAAGAGGAAAAAAACCATAGAGATAGAACTAACAACTACTTCATTTTGTCAAGTTTCAAGGAGCTAGCACAAACCGTGTTTGATTTAGAGTTTCAAAGACATCTATCTATATAGCAGAAAACAGAGTGAAACCTAAAATTTCAAAGTGTTACTGGAAACGAACGCTTGAACCTAGAAGAGTAAAAATTGGGCAGCCAAGTGGGCTTAGTGAACTGATCATTACCACCAAGTATCATCAAGATTTGGTGAAAAAATGTTTGCTGAGATTTCAGCAAACTAGTAGTTTTTTGGAAGCTTGGCAACCCCTTTCAAACGAAAGTGTTTTTCGCCAGTCTCTGCATGGGGTACTTCAAGAGGAAAAAAACCATAGAGATAGAACTAACAACTACTTCATTTTGTCAAGTTTCAAGGAGCTAGCACAAACCGTGTTTGATTTAGAGTTTCAAAGACATCTATCTATATAGCAGAAAATAGAGTGAAACCTAAAATTTCAAAGTGTTACTGGAAACGAACGCGTGAACCTAGAAGAGTAAAATTGGGCAGCCAAGTGGGCTTAGTGAACTGATCATTACCACCAAGTATCATCAAGTTTTGGTGAAAAAATGTTTGCTGAGATTTCAGCAAACTAGTAGTTTTTTGGAAGCTTGTCAACCCCTTTCAAACGAAAGTGTTTTTCGCCAGTCTCTGCATGGGGTACTTCAAGAGGAAACAAACCATAGAGATAGAACTTAGAACTACTTCATTTTGTCAAGTTTCAAGGACCTAGCACAAACCGTGTTTGATTTAGAGTTTCAAACACATCTAAGTATATAACAGAAAACAGAGTGAAACCTAAAATTTCAAAGTGTTACTGGAAACGAACGCTTGAACCTAGAAGAGTAAAAATTGGGCAGCCAAGTGGGCTTAGTGAACTGATCATTACCACCAAGTATCATCAAGATTTGGTGAAAAAATGTTTGCTGAGATTTCAGCAAACTAGTAGTTTTTTGGAAGCTTGGCAACCCCTTTCAAACGAAAGTGTTTTTCGCCAGTCTCTGCATGGGGTACTTCAAGAGGAAAAAAACATAGAGATAGAACTAACAACTACTTCATTTTGTCAAGTTTCAAGGAGCTAGCACAAACCGTGTTTGATTTAGAGTTTCAAAGACATCTATCTATATAGCAGAAAACAGAGTGAAACCTAAAATTTCAAAGTGTTACTGGAAACGAACGCGTGAACCTAGAAGAGTAAAATTGGGCAGCCAAGTGGGCTTAGTGAACTGATCATTACCACCAAGTATCATCAAGTTTTGGTGAAAAAATGTTTGCTGAGATTTCAGCAAACTAGTAGTTTTTTGGAAGCTTGTCAACCCCTTTCAAACGAAAGTGTTTTTCGCCAGTCTCTGCATGGGGTACTTCAAGAGGAAACAAACCATAGAGATAGAACTTAGAACTACTTCATTTTGTCAAGTTTCAAGGACCTAGCACAAACCGTGTTTGATTTAGAGTTTCAAACACATCTATGTATATAACAGAAAACAGAGTGAAACCTAAAAATTCAAACTGTTACTGGAAACGAACGCTTGAACCTAGAAGAGTGAAAGTTGGGCAGCCAAGTGGGCTTAGTGAACTGATCATTACCACCAAGTGTCATCAAGATTTGGTGAAAATATGTTTGCTGAGATTTCAGCAAACGAGTAGTTTTTTGGAAGCTTGGCAACCCCTTTCCAACGAAAGTTTTCTTCGCCAGCCTCTGCATGGGGTACTTCAAGAGGAAACAAACCATAGAGATAGAACTTAGAACTACTTCATTTTGTCAAGTTTCACGGATCTAGCACAAACCGTGTTTGATTTAGAGTTTCAAACACATCTATCTATATAGCAGAAAACAGAGTGAAACCTAAAAATTCAAACTGTTACTGGAACGAACGCTTGAACCTAGAAGAGTGAAAGTTGGGCAGCCAAGTGGGATTAGTGAACTGATCATTACCACCAAGTATCATCAAGATTTGGTGAAAAAAAGTTTGCTGAGATTTCAGCAAACTAGTAGTTTTTTGGAAGCTTGGCAACCCCTTTCAAACGAAAGTGTTTTTCGCCAGTCTCTGCATGGGGTACTTCAAGAGGAAAAAAACCATAGAGATAGAACTAACAACTACTTCATTTTGTCAAGTTTCAAGGAGCTAGCACAAACCGTGTTTGCTTTAGAGTTTCAAAGATATCTATCTATATAGCAGAAAACAGAGTGAAACCTGAAATTTCAAAGTGTTACTGGAAACGAACGCTTGAACCTCGAAGAGTAAAAATTGGGCAGCCAAGTGGGCTTAGTGAACTGATCATTACCACCAAGTATCATCAAGTTTTGGTGAAAAAATGTTTGCTGAGATTTCAGCAAAGTAGTAGTTTTTTGGAAGCTTGGCAACCCTTTTAAAACCAAAGTGTTTTTCGCCAGTCTCTGCATGGGGTACTTCAAGAGGAAACAAACCATAGACATAGAACATAGGACTACTTCATTTGGTCAAGTTTCAAGGAGCTAGCACAAACCGTGTTTGATTTAGAGTTTCAAACACATCTATCTATATAGCAGAAAACAGAGTGAAACCTAAAAATTCAAAGTGTTACTGGAAACGAACGCTTGAACCTAGAAGAGTGAAAATTGGGCAGCCAAGTGGGCTTAGTGAACTGATCATTACCACCAAGTATCATCAAGTTTTGGTGAAAAAATGTTTGCTGAGATTTCAGCAAACTAGCAGTTTTTTGGAAGCTTGGCAACCCCTTTCAAACGAAAGTGTTTTTCGCCAGTCTCTGCATGGGGTACTTCAAGAGGAAACAAACCATAGAGATAGAACTTAGAACTATTTCATTTGGTCAAGTTTCAAGGAGGTAGCACAAACCGTGTTTGATTTAGAATTCCAAACACAGCTATCTATGTAGGAGAAAACAGAGTGAAACCTAAAATTCAAACTGTTACTGGAAACGAACGCTTGAACCTAGAAGAGTGAAAGTTGGGCAGTCAAGTGGGATTAGTGAACTGATCATTACCACCAAGTATCATCAAGATTTGGTGAAAAAATGTTTGCTGAGATTTCAGCAAACTAGTAGTTTTTTGGAAGCTTGGCAACCCCTTTCAAACGGAAGTGTTTTTCGCCAGTCTCTGCATGGGGTACTTCAAGAGGAAACAAACCATAGAGATAGAACATAGGACTACTACATTTGGTCAAGTTTCAAGGAGCTAGCACAAACCGTGTTTGATTTAGAGTTTCAAACACATCTATCTATATAGCAGAAAACAGAGTGAAACCTAAAAATTCAAAGTGTTACTGGAAACGAACGCTTGAACCTAGAAGAGTGAAAATTGGGCAGCCAAGTGGGCTTAGTGAACTGATCATTACCACCAAGTATCATCAAGTTTTTGTGAAAAAATGTTTGCTGAGATTTCAGCAAACGAGGAGTTTTTTGGAAGCTTTGCACCCCTTTCAAACGAAAGTTTTCTTCGCCAGTCTCTGCATGGGGTACTTCAAGAGGAAACAAACCATAGAGATAGAACTTAGAACTACTTCATTTTGTCAAGTTTCACGGAGCTAGCACAAACCGTGTTTGATTTAGAGTTTCAAACACATCTATCTATATAGCAGAAAACAGAGTGAAACCTAAAAATTCAAACTGTTACTGGAAACGAACGCTTGAACCTAGAAGAGTGAAAGTTGGGCAGCCAAGTGGGATTAGTGAACTGATCATTACCACCAAGTATCATCAAGATTTGGTGAAAAAATGTTTGCTGAGATTTCAGCAAACTAGTAGTTTTTTGGAAGCTTGGCAACCCCTTTCAAACGAAAGTGTTTTTCGCCAGTCTCTGCATGGGGTACTTCAAGAGGAAAAAAACCATAGAAATAGAACTAACAACTACTTCAATTTGTAAAGTTTCAAGGAGCTAGCACAAACCGTGTTTGATTTAGAGTTTCAAAGACATCTATCTATATAGCAGAAAACAGAGTGAAACCTAAAATTTCAAAGTGTTACTGGAAACGAACGCTTGAACCTAGAAGAGTAAAAATTGGGCAGCCAAGTGGGCTTAGTGAACTGATCATTACCACCAAGTATCATCAAGTTTTGGTGAAAAAATGTTTGCTGAGATTTCAGCAAACTAGTAGATTTTGGAAGCTTGGCAACCCCTTTAAAACGAAAGTGTTTTTCGCCAGTCTCTGCATGGGGTACTTCAAGAGGAAACAAACCATAGAGATAGAACATAGGACTACTTCATTTGGTCAAGTTTCAAGGAGCTAGCACAAACCGTGTTTGATTTAGAGTTTCAAACACATCTATCTATATAGCAGAAAACAGAGTGAAACCTAAAAATTCAAAGTGTTACTGGAAACGAACGCTTGAACCTAGACGAGTGAAAATTGGGCAGCCAAGTGGGCTTAGTGAACTGATCATTACCACCAAGTATCATCAAGATTTGGTGAAAAAATGTTTGCTGAGATTTCAGCAAACGAGTAGTTTTTTGGAAGCTTGGCAACCCCTTTCAAACGAAAGTGTTCTTCGCCAGTCTGTGCATGGGGTACTTCAAGAGGAAACAAACCATAGAGATAGAACTTAGAACTACTTCATTTTGTCAAGTTTCACGGAGCTAGCACAAACCGTGTTTGATTTAGAGTTTCAAACACATCTATCTATATAGCAGAAAACAGAGTGAAACCTAAAAATTCAAACTGTTACTGGAAACGAACGCTTGAACCTAGAAGAGTGAAAGTTGGGCAGCCAAGTGGGATTAGTGAACTGATCATTACCACCAAGTATCATCAAGATTTGGTGAAAAAATGTTTGCTGAGATTTCAGCAAACTAGTAGTTTTTTGGAAGCTTGGCAACCCCTTTCAAACGAAAGTGTTTTTCGCCAGTCTCTGCATGGGGTACTTCAAGAGGAAAAAAACCATAGAGATAGAACTAACAACTACTTCATTTTGTCAAGTTTCAAGGAGCTAGCACAAACCGTGTTTGATTTAGAGTTTCAAAGACATCTATCTATATAGCAGAAAACAGAGTGAAACCTAAAATTTCAAAGTGTTACTGGAAACGAACGCTTGAACCTCGAAGAGTAAAAATTGGGCAGCCAAGTGGGCTTAGTGAACTGATCATTACCACCAAGTATCATCAAGTTTTGGTGAAAAAATGTTTGCAGAGATTTCAGCAAACGAGTAGTTTTTTGGAAGCTTGGCAACCCTTTTCAAACGAAAGTGTTCTTCGCCAGTCTCTGCATGGGGTACTTCAAGAGGAAACAAACCATAGAGATAGAACTTAGAACTACTTCATTTTGTCAAGTTTCACGGAGCTAGCACAAACCGTGTTTGATTTAGAGTTTCAAACACATCTATCTACATAGCAGAAAACAGAGTGAAAACTAAAAATTCAAAGTGTTACTGGAAACGAACGCTTGAACCTAGAAGAGTGAAAATTGGGCAGCCAAGTGGGCTTAGTGAACTGATCATTACCACCAAGTATCATCAAGTTTTTGTGAAAAAATGTTTGCTGAGATTTCTGCAAACGAGGAGTTTTTTGGAAGCTTGGCAACCCCTTTCAAACGAAAGTTTTCTTCGCCAGTCTCTGCATGGGGTACTTCAAGAGGAAACAAACCATAGAGATAGAACTTAGAACTACTTCATTTTGTCAAGTTTCACGGAGCTAGCACAAACCGTGTTTGATTTAGAGTTTCAAACACATCTATCTATATAGCAGAAAACAGAGTGAAACCTAAAAATTCAAAGTGTTACTGGAA